>NC_136268.1:115567624-115700124 GCF_964187855.1 Myxine glutinosa | reverse complement strand
GCACAAACGGCTGCACCGACCTCGGACAAAGACCTTTTATAAGGACATGGGTTGAATCGCTGCTTGAGAGAATGCCAACCCCCTCCCCGCCATCACGGTTGTCTCTCCAACTCACAATCCCACGAGATATGCGGAAAGGACGACCCAAAACCAATTATCTTCTTCGTATATAAACATCATTAAAAGTAAATAATTACCTCGGCCAAAGTACAAACGACGTCAGTTTAATCTCTACATGAGAGAATTCCACAAAGCTATTTGGGCGGTGTATAAGCTAACATCGCTGTCTCCATCGATCTTGCCAAGGCCGTAACACCTATCGGCTCAAAATCCTTTTAACTGTTGACTTGGTGGTTTTTACAATGAAGGAAACACGTATCGGGAGTACATACGACATAGCGATTGTGAATGTGACAGCTCTGAGGCGTCTTTCGCTTCGCATCGCAGTGACGGCGAGCACCAACATGGCGGCTGTAAGATTAAAATCTGGCTTCAAGCCCCCTCACCGCCCAAAGCCTTCAACCAGACATATTAACACGCTCCTCCCCCTTCATTCCCGTTCTTCAAAGCAAAGTGGCAAAAATTGTTGTATCGCCATTATATATCACAAGCAACGGTACCTGACCTAAGGGCGGGGCTTCAATTGGGAGGCGCGATTTATATAAACATCCGTTAAATATCACACGCAAATCATCAAATTCCCTGTCCGACTCTGCTTTGCAATGACCAGTAACAATGCTCAAGGTCAGACATTGGAAAAGGTAGGCATCTACCTAAAGACAGATTTCTTCAGCCATGGATAGAATATATTATATATATATATATATATATATATATATATATATATATATATATATATATATATGTATGTATATATATATATATATATATATATATATATATATATATATACGTATATATATATATATATATATATATATATATGTATATATATATGTATATATATATATATATATATATATATATATATATATATATATATATATATATATATATATATATATATATGTATGTATATATATATATATATATATATATATATATATATATATATATATATATATAGATATATATATATATATATATATACATACATACATACACACATATACATATACATACAATCATACATACATGTATATAATATACATACATATATTTTAAATGTTGATTTCTCTCATCCGCAAATAGGCATAATTTTGGAAGATGTCCTTTTTCCGACGTCGAAACTAAATGTCGTCGATTAGCATGTCAGATGTGCATCGAGTACCATCCTTCAAATTTGCATGATTTTCATGCAGGTGGGGTGCTTTAAACATCACACTTGACCCGATTGAAGTGCATTTTGCAATTATTGGTGCATCTTCCCGCTCGGATCAATTTGTAGACTTCAATCCCGAATCTTGTGATACGCATACCTGCGCGCACACTTATTCCCGTAAGGTGTCAGCGTGTTCTGTTTTTGAGTTGCGATCTTCTGGTAATTCACAGATGCTGTGTATTGATGCTTACGTGCTAACACTCGGTGATGAGGAATATAAAGGAAAATAAAAAATAGACGAGACCACCGGTTCATTTAGAAAGATATTTTTCTTTCAAATCTTGCTTTTAACACTGATATTGCCCGTGCAGCTCTTTTCATTATTTTATTACTAACAAAAAATATTTTGCTCACAATGCAAGGTGCATCGAGTATTCTTCCTTTCGTCTTACCAGGACGTCTTACCAGAAAAGTCTTCACCTGGCCTCCTGTGTGAAACGATTTTGGTCGTGTTTTAATACTCTTGATGTTATGGATGAACCATAAATTAACAATTTGAGGAATACAATCTGCCTGAAAACTCTGTGAAGTTCCGTAGCACTCACTATATTGTGTTCCAGATGAAATGTAATGATTTTGTACTTTGTAACAAGTAACAAGTAAGTAACAAGTAGTAACAAGAAAAAGAGCAATCAGAGATTGCAAAGCCTCCCCAGGATGTATTTTCAGTGGTTTTTGTAAGGCTTTTGTGTTAAAACAAATATGGCGGCCGAACCACGTGACCGATGACGTCATTATTTTTTCTAAACTTATTTAATCCTAGATTATGCTCAAGAAATTTCATCTTGATCGGATGAAGTTTTGTACTTGTCGAATTATGACGTCATAATGGAGGCACCTATGACATCAGCATTAACATATTTTATTCCCCATGGAGAGTTCTTTACAGAGCCATGTCTCAATTTTTTTTATTCAGCCCTTTCGGAGATATAGAGGTGCAACGTTTTTCAGTTTTTCCAAGATGGCGGCTGAACCACGTGACCAATGACGTCATCATTTTTTTTTTTCTCCACCAGTTTATGCCGACATGGCGCTCAAGAAATTTAATCTTGATTGGATGAAGTTTTGTACTAGTCGAATTATGACGTCATAATGGAAGTACCTATGACATCATCATTAACATATTTTATTCCCCATAGAGAGTACTTTACAATAAGCCATGTCTCAATTTTTTCCATTCAGCGGTTTTGGAGATATGGAGGTGCAAAATTTTTCTGTTTTTCCAAGATGGCGAGCGAACCACGTGACCTATGACGTCATAATTATCATTTAAAAAATTTTCAGGCAGAGTTGCACCTATGGTGAAAATTTCCTGTCAATCGGACCAACGGTTGCAGAGAAAATCATATTTATTCTGTGCGGACAAACAGACAGACAGACAGACAGACAAACAAACAGTCAAACAAACGGACTCAAATGCAATACCCTCTCCTCTGGCGAGAGTAACAAGTAAGTAAAAAGTAGTAACAAGTAATAACAAGCTATCATTTGAACACACGGAACTGGTATCTCCATACAGGAAAAAAGTACAAATGTTTTGTTTGATCCAAGGGTATATTCAATATGGCCACAATTCCGATTCGGTATAGCACATATTCATGCGCACAGGTAGGTAGTCCACAGCTTTCCCCAAAATGTCTCTGCTAACCCGGCATGTGCAATCCCTGATCACTGCTTTTCGATCACAGTCCTGGGAGGCCATCCTGTAGATCTTGTTCCTCTTGTTCTTCTTTCCGGCTCCCCCTCCTCTTCTTTCCGGATGCAGTGCCCCTTGTAAGTTGGAGGAGGAGTTTATCATTTGCTCAGGGTGCCGGCGATAACTCGCTATCTCTTCAAGGCACTGTTTGATTTTTAACGTCCACCAGATAATGCTGGCAGGCAGAACATGCGTTGACAAATCTACCTGCCGGCGCAACAATAGGATGACAGTTTGTAGCTGGGTCGAGATTCAAACCTATGCTAGATGCATCAGAGGCCATTACCTCTGATGCAACTGGCATACCATCGACATAACCATCAAAAAAAAAGGATCTTGTCATGCCCTGTTTGGAGATGGTGCACCTCGACATGAATCATGTGACTTCTTTTCATGGGGATTCTTTAAAGAGCAAGTGTATAAGGTGGCCCCCGGGGTTGTCGACAATTTTATTTTAACCAAGAGCAATGCTCACGGAACAAAAACGTGGAACTGACAGCGAGACAAACATCAATGGAATGAACGAACAAGAAAACAGCAAAGGAGCGGAGGAAACACTGAAACGAGCAAGCAAGGTTAATGGGGGTGGGGGCATAAAGATCATGGGTCGGAATTGGGAATGACAAGAGATGGCGGTGCACTGCTTGTTTGAAGTCCTGCAGGGAAGAGTGAGGCAGAATAGCCTTTGGAAGGTGGTTCCATGGATAGGAGAATCTAGGAGTCAATTAATAGTCAGGTTCACCATGTTAACAAATATAATTTCGTTCAAAATTTTTGGCGATTAGCAAACCTGTACATTTTTGGAATATTCAAAGCATAAGGAATCCAAAAATTAATGTTGGCATTTGCGTAGACACCTTTGCGAAAATGACACTCAGGGCAGTGATGAAGATCTGTAAAAGCATATTCCTGAACGGTATAGACCTAGTAGATCCTGTGTATAGGACTTATAGTTCAATCTGATACTAACAAGGCTGCTTTCTTGCTTTATAAACCGATACCTATAACTTCAAAGGACTTGCAATATCATGTATTATGTAATACAGTTATATCACAAATATAAAGACAATGGTTTTCAATTACCTTTGTTTGTTGCTTTTCTATAATCCTGAGCACTATTTTGAGGCCTTTATTGGATTCCTTGACCCAGAAAACATAGGATTAGCATATTGTTACTGACGTGGCTTAGATGTTAGTTTACCGAGTGGTTTTGGTATGACCACGTCTGCACAAGTTACCGATTATACTCGACGTTGACGAAGCCGCGCCACGCTGGCTCGATAAGAAAAAGAAGACACCCGGCTGGGTTATAAAATGACGACACCAGGGATACGGTTCTCAAGACCTCCGGAGGAGATTATATTCGTTACGGAAAAGGTTAGATTACAGGGGCTAGAGGTACAACATAGAAAGACAAGCACTTAGACACAATCTTATATTATTCCCCAACAGACGACAGGCAAACGGGACAACGGCTGACTCACACGGGGGTTGATGGAAAGGACAGGCGGGTAGCGATGGCTCCAGGTGCACCTGTGCTCAAAGGTTAGAATCGACCCGGTCCGGTCCAGAGATGCGGGGAGGTCTCGTCGCAGCGCTCAGAGGTGACGTTCTTTCTCAGGCGGGTTCTCTTCCTCTCAGCGGTCGTAGGCAAGGCAACGTTCTTTCTCCAGCTGGGGGCGCATCTGACGTCACATCCGGCGCGGGGCCGCGTATATCCGGCGGGGAGTGACACGCCCTCGGCTCGTTAGCTCCGCCTCGTGGAATCGGCACGTTGCTTCTCATTGGGTGCGTGCGGGGGGTTTACCAGGCTCCGCCCTTGACGAGGAGCTGACAAGGAGCCCCTTCGTGGTAACCCCGTGGAGCGCATGGTCTGGAGCGCATCGTCTGGAGCGCATTGTCGATGGCGGCGAACCGAGCCGGTGGGAGGACGCACACTCCCCCCCGCGCAGCGCCGTGCCCCTCTGTTGTTGTAGACGGGGAAGAAGATGGGAGGAGGTATGGGAAAGGTCCTAAACTCACTACTGGTGCCATATAATCACATTCTGGTGCAACGAAGAGTCATAATTAATGGAAACGAGGCCTTAACTGACATAGACTAAGAATAACTAGGAAGATGTCCGAAAGTTGTCTACGTGTGGTGCGGTGGACCTGGGCACGACATTTAATGGGGGAATAAGGGGAAGGTCGGCTCTACTGATTGTTATTTACATGCAATGGGACTAGGGAGTGGGGGATTGGGGAAAGTTGGGGAGTATTGGAGAAAATAGGGGAATATTTACAAGCGGATATGGAGGCCAAATTCCATATTCGCAACATTGCACCCTTCTCTACCCTCGGGGCGTCCCGACCCGATAAATTTTTACCTACTTTAGTGTGGCACGCAATGTAGTTCCCTCTACTATTAACTCTACCCTGAGTGCGACAGTTTTACAGATATTCACAAATGAGTAAATATGTCCCCCTGCGACGTTGCACCCTTCTCCTCACAGAAACACACCCACAGGATAACCGAATCCGGAAAGAATTCTCAAACTAAACATACAGCCGGTAGGGAGCATTATTTACAGGATTACGCTGATATCTACACTACGATCCAGGACCTGTCTTTGGAGGAACACATGCAGATGTTATGCATAGAGAGAGCGCGCTTGCCAGCATCGATACACCAACCCACGAGTGCTCTGTGGCCGACGGCCTTTAATAACGTGCAGAGCACCCTTCCCGAGCATCAAAAGCACCACCCCACCACCAATCGGTGCAGTCACCATTGTTCATTGGAATAAAAATAAATTCGACAACCCCTAACCCTGCAGGTGTCTCTTGCTCTTCTTGTGGTGCACTTGGTGTTAACTAAAAGTGGTTCACCTGTATGGCATAGGTGCCACGTTGACCCATAGGTCCATCCCCGGGTGGTGCTTGGCCGCAAACGAACTGCGGTCCATTGTGGGTGGCCACAAACATTGCGGTCCATATGGTGTATCGATCCCGGCAGCAAACAGCGAAAGTGCAGGCCCACAACTGCGCAGCCAGCACCTCTCTCTCCTCTCTCTCTACCCCAAAGCCAGATCCTCGGAGGTGGGAGACAAAAGAAGCAGACAAGTGAGTAAGGTGGTAAGGGCGCAAAAGTGCACGCAATGTAAGGTGATGCACACTGGGGGCACATGGGAACCAGGTGAGACAGGTACGTTCCTATCGTACGCCCCCCCCCCCCCCACCAGGTAACCTACATGGCCCCTCCCTTACCCCTTACTGTATCCACAAAACACAACACTACCCATAAACATCTACTTTACAAATCAACAAACATCCCTACTGTCTTCCCCGTTCCTCCCATAAACCAAATTCGTCTTCTCTCCCTCCTAACCAATCAAATTTGCCATTTTCAACTCTCATCATAATTTGCCATCTCCAACTCAACATCAAAATTTGCCATTACCAATTCATCATCAGTCCCTCCTAGGGAGGGAGAGATGGAATCACCCCAATGTCTCATCCACGTCGTGATGCGTCTCACAAATCCACACAGCGATTCATCTCCTGCAACAAAACAAAGAAAACACAGGTGTGGAGTCATCATCATCACCACAGGTAAGTGGCTGCGTATGGTGCGACAGGTTCTTCAATCCTAACTATTTCCTAAATGACTTTAACAACTTTACACTACCCGGGGTCTTTCTCCGGCCAAACCATTGGCCCTCTTACACTATGGGTTCTAAAAACCAATTCCCATTGGCCAAACTGTGGTGCTTTTCAATTTGGGGTCTCACTCCCCCGATTCATCTCCCGGTGCCCTCGCACAATTTCTGGGCTGTGGCGTGTACCTCTCCCAGTGGGTCTACCCACCTGCACACCTCCACCACTGCGGTTGCCTCCGAGCTTACCTGCTCCTTACCCTAACCTAACTACCTGGGGAAGGCCCTCTGGCACTCTCCCCACTCGGTGCCCTCTCTGGCACTGGGCTACCCGGGTCCATCCTCCGGATCCTCGGGCCCCATCCACAACTCTACCGGCTCCCAGAGCCCACCTGCGGCCTCACCTGGCCGACATCCTCACAGTGGTGGAGTGCCCAACCAACTACACACACTAACAGGCTACACGCCCAGCCATTTCCACAACACTAATGCACCCATCCACAACACCATTCTGCAACCGCACCACAGATGCCAATATCCAACCACAATTTACCTGTAGCCTCTACCTAACACTTACACTACCCGCCCCGGGTATCCGTGATGGGGTCCACTCTTCCCCCATTCACACCTTCGCACCATGCACACCACTCCGTACCACTTACTCCCACTCTCTCCACACACCTGTACCTGCACACCTGTGCTCTCACACCTGGTGCCACCTGCACCCTTCTCTCCCCAAGCGCATTCGCGCTGATCCACACACTCACTACTCACACACTGCTCCACACACCTGTCCAGTTGCACACCTGTGCAATCACACCTGTTCAATTCTCACACACACGGCATCATCTCAGCTAACTACTCCCTTCTGAAACTTGCGCTTCCCCGTCGTCCCTTTAAACTATTGCGCTCCCTCGTCATTATCATCCACACTAATCTACCTGCGTCCCTACTACAGGTATCAGTCACTAACTAAACTTAACGTCACCTACTGTCATCTTCGCTAGATCCCTACACGCCATATCCTAACCCACCCGGGCTAGTTTTCACTGCCATACACCCCATAAGCTATAGCTCCTTTGCCCCCACCATGGGAAGGGTGGCAGGGATGCCACCCTCTCCCACCGGGCCTATCGCTCCTCAATCCCCCAGTCCTCTGGCACTAATAAGCCCCCCCTTATTCAGAGGTACTGGGTCCCGCCTCGGCATCTAAAGCCGAGGCAATCCACGGGGGCGCCTGCTCGCCGGTGTAAGGTCTTATCCGGTCGGCGTGGACGATCCGAGGGAGGGCTCGTGGCCCCATTTTGATCTTAAAGACCACGTCACAGATTTGCGACAGGACGACTCCTGGGCCTTGCCAGGGGGAGGTGAGTTTTGGGCACCTTCCCTTCCGCCTCCGGGGATTAAAGAACCAAATCTTCATCCCCGGAGCGTATTGACTCCCCTGGCTCCGGTCGTCGTACCTGTGCTTCATCTTTTCCCCCGCCAGATGGAGTTGGCGGCGGGCGAAGGCATGGACTAGCTCCATGCCTTCCTCTAGGTGACGTGCGTACCCCTCCCTCGGCGGGTTAACCACTGTGTCTGGCACGGGACCGCATAGCAAGTCGGCGGGAGCCCGTAACTCCCGCCCATACATAAGCAACGCTGGACTGCATGCGGTGGCCCCGTGCTGGCTGGTTCGGTAGGCCATGAGCAAATAAGGGAGATGTTCGTCCCAGTCATCCTGACGGGTGGTGGTGAACAGTGCCAGTTGTTGGATTAAAGTTCGGTTGAATCTTTCCACCATCCCGTCAGATTGAGGTCTTAAAGGCGTTGTCCTGGTTTTTCGAATTGACAGGAGACTGCACACATCTTTTAGCAATTTGCTCTCAAAATTTCGTCCCTGGTCGGTGTGCAACTCCTGTGGAATCCCATGCCGGCACACAAATCCTTCCACGAAGGCCTGCGCTACCACCCCTGCTTCTTGGTTGGGGAGGGCGTAGGCCTCCGGCCACTTGGTGAAGTAGTCCATCACAACGAGGATATACTTATTACCTTGGCGGGTGCGGGGCAGCGGTCCTAGAATATCCATAGCCACCCGCTCAAGGGGGGCCCCCACCTGATGTAATTGAAGGGGGGCCCTCATCCTCCGTGCTGGTCCCTTTTTGGCAGAACAGGCGTCGCATCTCCGACACCAGTCCTGTATGTCGCGCCCCATATTCACCCAATAGAACCTCCGGCGGACCCGAGATATTGTCTTTGTCCTGCCCAAATGGCCGCCGGAGCGGGTACCATGCACCTGTTGCAATATGACGTTCTTGAATTTGTCAGGGACTATCACCAGCCAGGAAGTTCGATCAGAGGGAACCTCCACCCACTTGCGATACAAGATGTTGCCTTTCAATTCCAGGGTCTGCCACTGAGCCCAATATGCCTTTGTTTGTGCCCCGAGGGGGGTGACCTCTTCCCCCTTTGGTCTTTGCCCCAATTTGACCCAATTGAACACTGGCCCCAGGACAGGATCCTCCTGCTGGGCCGTGCTCCATGCCAAAGTTCCGAATTCCTCATCTGCAGTTAGTGGCAAAATTGGCCCTCTCACCCGGGTTGCCCGGACAACGAGGGTCGGGTCCGAATCGCCCAACTGTTCCCTCTCCTCGTGTCTCGCACAAAATTTGCAGTTTTCTCCCAGACAAGGACGCCGAGAGAGTGCGTCCGCATTACCATGGGCCTTCCCGGCCCTATGGGCCACATTAAAATCGTACTGCTGCAACTTTTCCAACCACCTTGCAATTTGGCCCTCCGGTTCCTTGAACCGAAGGAGCCATTGCAAGGAGGAATGGTCAGTTCTAACCAAAAATTTCCGCCCGTACAAGTACGGGTGGAAATGGTTCATGGCAGCCAGCATAGCCAATAACTTTTTGCGAGTGACGCAATAATTTCTCTCGGGCCTACTCAAGGCCCGACTATAATAACCAATCACTCTCTCCACGCCCTCCTGTGTCTGAGACAAAACTGCGCCCAATCCTTCCTGGCTCGCATCCGTGTCCAGGGTAAATGTCCCATCACTAGTGGGGTAAGCTAGAAGGGGTGCGGATGTTAGACACCCCTTCAATTTTTGGAAGGCCTCGTGGCACTCCCGTGTCCAATTAAATCGCGTCCCCTTCTCCGTAAGCCGGTGGAGGGGACGGGCCAACTCCGCAAATTTCGCCACAAAGCGCCGGTAGTAGGAGCAGAGTCCCAAAAATCCCCGCACCTCTTTGATGGAACGTGGTGCGGGCCACTCCTCTACCGCTTTAATTTTGTCTGGGTCTGTTTTTACCCCCTCGCGGCCAATCACGTGACCTAGATAGGCCACCTCTCTTGCAAACAAAGTGCACTTACTCGGGTTCAGCTTCAACCCTGCCTGTCTGAGGCACCCGAACACCTGGTCCAAATTAGCTACTGCCTGGGGGAACGTTTGGGCATGTACCAGGACGTCATCCAGGTACACCAGGCATGACTGCCATGGCATGCCGCCTAGTACATGCTCCATCAATCTTTCAAAGGTGGCGGGGGCGTTACACAAACCAAACGGCATCACAGTAAACTGATACAGTCCCTTACCTGTGGAAAATGCCGTTTTCTCCTTCCCTGCCCTATCCATCTCCACCTGCCAATACCCACTCTTGAGGTCCAAAGTTGTGAACCAATTTGAGCCCGCAACGGCATCGAGGGTGTCATCAATCCTTGGCAGGGGATATGAGTCCTTGAGTGTCACGTTGTTTAGCTGGCGATAGTCCACGCAGAACCGCGTGGTCCCATCCTTCTTTTTGACCAGCACAACAGGTGACATCCAAGGACTTCCCGAGGGCTCGATCACACCTGCGTCGAGCATTTTTTCAACCTGCTCGTCAGCTTCCGCCCTCTTGCTCCAAGGGAGCCGTCGGGCGGCCTGACGAATAGGCCGGGCCTCACCGGTGTGGATCTGATGTTTCACCAGGCCCGTACGTCCAATATCCTCGGTGGACAGGGAGAAGAGGTCCAAATGGGACCCAACCAGTTTGTGTAAGGCCTCCCTCTGGGTACCTCCCACCTCTATGCTGCTACGATTTACCATCTCGCAAATGGGATCGGGCCAATTCCTACTTGTTATTGAAGGCTCCCCCCGGGGTCGGCTCGGCTGGACGTTCTCGCCCCTCACTGTCGCGACTTCCTCAACGGGGGTGCAGCCAGCTACCCTCGTGCCCCTTACTATAGTGCGTGGTTCTGTACTCATATTTATTACTCGGACGGCCACTACCGGTCCGCCCGTTTTTACAAGGGTGCGGCCCACGATTAAACCCGGTATGGACTGCGCTGCCACCGGTTCGACCAGGCCGCAGGACTCCTGCCATGTTGGGCGAGCTGCCCATCGGGCCGGCACTATCGCCTCGGCCCTTGGGGGGATGGTCACGGCCTCGGAAGCCTCCAGCTCCGCTCTCTCGGCCGTGCTCACTCCCCCTAACGGCAGCTCTTCTACTCCCACCTGCAGGATCCCCCGGCACAAGTCGATTTTACAACCGCTGGCAGTCAACAGGTCCAACCCTATTAAACATGGGTCGCACACCTCCGCCACCCAAACATCTATCTCCCTCCTTACCGACCCTAACTTGAGGGTCACAGAACCACGCCCTATGATCGGGGCCGTTACCCCGGTAGCAAGCTGCAAACTATAATTTTGCAGGCGCTGGATCTTATCCCAGCCACCTGCGCTCGAATCAAGGACCACAGGGCTGATGATCGTGGCGCTAGCTCCTGTGTCCACTACGGCGTCTACCCCCACGCCGGCAATTTTGCATCTAATTGTCAGGCTACCGGTTCCAATTTGGCCACAATAAATGACCTGTCGCGTCAATGAGGGCTCTCCTCCATCCTCTGCTGCCGAACACCGCCCTACGTGCCCGACACCTTCTAGTTTCCCGGGGTCTGGCGGGGGGGTGTCTGGGGTCGGCTAACCCGCTCCCCCCTGGGCGGAGTTGAGGACCTCAACTGCCGGGGATCATCCCGGCGCGCGTTTCGACAGTGCCGCGCCAGGTGACCCAGGCGGTTGCAGGTATAGCACCTCACCTGGTAAGGTGCTTGCCTCCGGAATTCCAAATTCCCCCCCCTGTAGGTCCGAATTGGATTACCCGCTCGTGGTCCACCGCGGGCCACCTCCGGGGCCGCCTGCCATGGTCCAGGTCCTGCCAGGCGCTGGTCCACCAGCCTCCGGACCATGCCCGCCAGGTCAGGACCCACGTCGGGGGCGGGCCCCCTAAGGGGTCCGCCCTCCATCGGGGGTCCCATCTGGCGGACCGCCATTGCGAGACGCTCGCCCCCCCGGGCCAGGGGCCTCGCTGCTTCCCAACGGGCCGCAGCGTCAGCCGCCTGGCTCAGAGTCTGCGGGCGCCACATGGCGAGCTGTTGCCGGAGCTCAATATCCGGGAGGGCCTGGATAAAATGGTCCAGCGCCAGGCTTTCCCGGGAATCCGCTGCCATGCTAGCATGTGCGATCCCCACTGCGCGGCGAATGTCGTGGGCAAGTTCCCCGATGGCTTCCTGGGGCTTGCGCTTTCGCAGCGCGAGCTGAGCTTTAACAAGCTCGCTCTGCTGTTCTATTCCAAATCGATTAATTAGGGCGTCGCGGAGGGCTGGCAGGGTGAGAGCACCCGCTGGTAATGCCGTCAGCACCTCCGCCGCCGCGCCGCGCAATGCGTCCACCAGGTGTACTCCACCTTCGTCCTCACCCCAACCGTTACCCTTACACACACAGTCGAACTGCGCCAGGTACGCGCGTAGATCACTCTTGCCGTCATACGGCGCGAGTGGGACCTTGTGGGACCACCTCGTATGCGAGTCGTTGCCCGCCGGCCGGACCCCGTGCGTCGCCCCTTGCGGGGTCAGCGCGGGGCCGAACCGGCCGGGCCCCCACAGTACATTACCCCCAAGGGGCTCTCGTGCCTCCCCGGTCCCTCCAACAACTACCCCTGTTGGTGTCGATGCATGGGTCACACCTCCGCAACCCGCTACCCATTCCATACTCCCACAACCTTGCTCACCCACACCTCGCACCTCTCGTTCCATACCCTCCGGACCAGCCATACACCTCACTCGTGGCCTCTCACGAACTTCCGGGTCTATCTCGACCCCCAAGCTTATTAAATCACCTGGCGCATCATACGCACGACCATATTGGTCACCACTTACACCGGGTCCTCTTTCTCTTCGCTTCTCCTCCATCACCTGTGAATCCCTCATCCGGTTAATGAGCACATCATCACGATCCGAACACAGACTTTGGACCAATTCTTTTACTTCCTCCTTTATCTCTTTCTTATCCTCTCTCCGTCGCTTCTTAATTTCGCTCACCCCTTCTTCCACTTCTTCTAATTTTTGCTTCATCTCCTTCATCTCTTCGTGCGCCCCTTTAAGTTCTTCCTCTAACTCCACTTTATTTTTTTTCTATGTGCTCCCGCACCTCCCGCTCTTTAACCTCCATTACCTCTACCACCTTGTCCATTTTCCTCGTCAGGTCCTCATGTACCGTCTGGCACTCTTTTTTAATTACCCCTACGTCCTTTTTCATCTCCTTCTGTGTCGATTTTAAACCCTCTATTACCGCTGTGTTCTTCTTTACCTGGTCCCCCAACTCCTTTTGTCCCACTGTCAGTTGTTCTACTCCCAGCGTCAACTCCTCTATACCACCTTGCAATTTTACAGTCCCCTTTCTCACCTCTTTCTCCATGCGCTCCTTACAGTGCCTCACCTCCTCGCGCACTCCTCCGACCTCCTCACTCACTCCTCTTCTGATCTCCTCTCCCATCACTTGCATCTCCTGCCCAGATGCCACCCTCATCTGCTCCATTTCCTCCCTGTGAGCATCCAGTTTGGTTTCTACCCCCATTCTGACCCCCTCTATCTGCTGCTCCATTTGTTTAACTTCCCTTTCCGCTTGGTCCCTCATGTCCCTCAATTTGCCTTCCATACTGTTTTCTAACCCCTCTAACCCATTTTTCACTCCCTCTATCTGATTCTCCTGGGCAGCCATTCTATTTTCTACCCCCATTAACCCATTTTTCACTTCTTTTATCCCGTTGTCTAACCCCTCAAAATTATTGTCTAACTTCTCACTGGTACCCCTCGCTTCGTCCCTCATTACCTCCATTTGCTCACTCTGAGCATCCATCCGGTTCCCCAACCGCTCACCCAATCGCTCAATTTGGCTCCCCATACTCATCTGTACAGCTGCCTGTAGCTGCGCAATGAGGGCCTGTATGTCAATCGGCTGCATGTTAAAGCCCGTTGATACAGCGGGCTCGGCTACCGCGCGCTCTTGCGAGGCGCCATTTTGCGTGCCTGCTACCCTCGCTGTTTCGCTCTCCTCATGTCCCTCATGTCCCTCAATTTGGTCCTGGACCGACCCTGCTTCACTCTCCCCTACCGGAACCCAGCCGTCTTGATCCGCCATGGCGCGACTTTCAAAATTCGAGTTTCGTAACACAAATTCGAAATTTCGCCGTTATAATTTCGTCGAGCGCAGTAACCGCGGGACCGCGCTCCGGATCGATTTGGTCGAGCGCCGTACGCGCTCCGGCTCGATTTTCCCTCCCAAAATTTGGGCCTAACTAATTTAGTCCCGGGTCCGAATCTCACTCCTCGACACCAATTGTTACTGACGTGGCTTAGATGTTAGTTTACCGAGCGGTTTTGGTATGACCACGTCTGCACAAGTTACCGATTATACTCGACGTTGACGAAGCCGCGCCACGCTGGCTCGATAAGAAAAAGAAGACACCCGGCTGGGTTATAAAATGACGACACCAGGGATACGGTTCTCAAGACCTCCGGAGGAGATTATATTCGTTACGGAAAAGGTTAGATTACAGGGGCTAGAGGTACAACATAGAAAGACAAGCACTTAGACACAATCTTATATTATTCCCCAACAGACGACAGGCAAACGGGACAACGGCTGACTCACACGGGGGTTGATGGAAAGGACAGGCGGGTAGCGATGGCTCCAGGTGCACCTGTGCTCAAAGGTTAGAATCGACCCGGTCCGGTCCAGAGATGCGGGGAGGTCTCGTCGCAGCGCTCAGAGGTGACGTTCTTTCTCAGGCGGGTTCTCTTCCTCTCAGCGGTCGTAGGCAAGGCAACGTTCTTTCTCCAGCTGGGGGCGCATCTGACGTTACATCCGGCGCGGGGCCGCGTATATCCGGCGGGGAGTGACACGCCCTCGGCTCGTTAGCTCCGCCTCGTGGAATCGGCACGTTGCTTCTCATTGGGTGCGTGCGGGGGGTTTACCAGGCTCCGCCCTTGACGAGGAGCTGACAAGGAGCCCCTTCGTGGTAACCCCGTGGAGCGCATGGTCTGGAGCGCATCGTCTGGAGCGCATTGTCGATGGCGGCGAACCGAGCCGGTGGGAGGACGCACACTCCCCCCCGCGCAGCGCCGTGCCCCTCTGTTGTTGTAGACGGGGAAGAAGATGGGAGGAGGTATGGGAAAGGTCCTAAACTCACTACTGGTGCCATATAATCACATTCTGGTGCAACGAAGAGTCATAATTAATGGAAACGAGGCCTTAACTGACATAGACTAAGAATAACTAGGAAGATGTCCGAAAGTTGTCTACGTGTGGTGCGGTGGACCTGGGCACGACATTTAATGGGGGAATAAGGGGAAGGTCGGCTCTACTGATTGTTATTTACATGCAATGGGACTAGGGAGTGGGGGATTGGGGAAAGTTGGGGAGTATTGGAGAAAATAGGGGAATATTTACAAGCGGATATGGAGGCCAAATTCCATATTCGCAACATTGCACCCTTCTCTACCCTCGGGGCGTCCCGACCCGATAAATTTTTACCTACTTTAGTGTGGCACGCAATGTAGTTCCCTCTACTATTAACTCTACCCTGAGTGCGACAGTTTTACAGATATTCACAAATGAGTAAATATGTCCCCCTGCGACGTTGCACCCTTCTCCTCACAGAAACACACCCACAGGATAACCGAATCCGGAAAGAATTCTCAAACTAAACATACAGCCGGTAGGGAGCATTATTTACAGGATTACGCTGATATCTACACTACGATCCAGGACCTGTCTTTGGAGGAACACATGCAGATGTTATGCATAGAGAGAGCGCGCTTGCCAGCATCGATACACCAACCCACGAGTGCTCTGTGGCCGACGGCCTTTAATAACGTGCAGAGCACCCTTCCCGAGCATCAAAAGCACCACCCCACCACCAATCGGTGCAGTCACCATTGTTCATTGGAATAAAAATAAATTCGACAACCCCTAACCCTGCAGGTGTCTCTTGCTCTTCTTGTGGTGCACTTGGTGTTAACTAAAAGTGGTTCACCTGTATGGCATAGGTGCCACGTTGACCCATAGGTCCATCCCCGGGTGGTGCTTGGCCGCAAACGAACTGCGGTCCATTGTGGGTGGCCACAAACATTGCGGTCCATATGGTGTATCGATCCCGGCAGCAAACAGCGAAAGTGCAGGCCCACAACTGCGCAGCCAGCACCTCTCTCTCCTCTCTCTCTACCCCAAAGCCAGATCCTCGGAGGTGGGAGACAAAAGAAGCAGACAAGTGAGTAAGGTGGTAAGGGCGCAAAAGTGCACGCAATGTAAGGTGATGCACACTGGGGGCACATGGGAACCAGGTGAGACAGGTACGTTCCTATCGTACGCCCCCCCCCCCACCAGGTAACCTACATGGCCCCTCCCTTACCCCTTACTGTATCCACAAAACACAACACTACCCATAAACATCTACTTTACAAATCAACAAACATCCCTACTGTCTTCCCCGTTCCTCCCATAAACCAAATTCGTCTTCTCTCCCTCCTAACCAATCAAATTTGCCATTTTCAACTCTCATCATAATTTGCCATCTCCAACTCAACATCAAAATTTGCCATTACCAATTCATCATCAGTCCCTCCTAGGGAGGGAGAGATGGAATCACCCCAATGTCTCATCCACGTCGTGATGCGTCTCACAAATCCACACAGCGATTCATCTCCTGCAACAAAACAAAGAAAACACAGGTGTGGAGTCATCATCATCACCACAGGTAAGTGGCTGCGTATGGTGCGACAGGTTCTTCAATCCTAACTATTTCCTAAATGACTTTAACAACTTTACACTACCCGGGGTCTTTCTCCGGCCAAACCATTGGCCCTCTTACACTATGGGTTCTAAAAACCAATTCCCATTGGCCAAACTGTGGTGCTTTTCAATTTGGGGTCTCACTCCCCCGATTCATCTCCCGGTGCCCTCGCACAATTTCTGGGCTGTGGCGTGTACCTCTCCCAGTGGGTCTACCCACCTGCACACCTCCACCACTGCGGTTGCCTCCGAGCTTACCTGCTCCTTACCCTAACCTAACTACCTGGGGAAGGCCCTCTGGCACTCTCCCCACTCGGTGCCCTCTCTGGCACTGGGCTACCCGGGTCCATCCTCCGGATCCTCGGGCCCCATCCACAACTCTACCGGCTCCCAGAGCCCACCTGCGGCCTCACCTGGCCGACATCCTCACAGTGGTGGAGTGCCCAACCAACTACACACACTAACAGGCTACACGCCCAGCCATTTCCACAACACTAATGCACCCATCCACAACACCATTCTGCAACCGCACCACAGATGCCAATATCCAACCACAATTTACCTGTAGCCTCTACCTAACACTTACACTACCCGCCCCGGGTATCCGTGATGGGGTCCACTCTTCCCCCATTCACACCTTCGCACCATGCACACCACTCCGTACCACTTACTCCCACTCTCTCCACACACCTGTACCTGCACACCTGTGCTCTCACACCTGGTGCCACCTGCACCCTTCTCTCCCCAAGCGCATTCGCGCTGATCCACACACTCACTACTCACACACTGCTCCACACACCTGTCCAGTTGCACACCTGTGCAATCACACCTGTTCAATTCTCACACACACGGCATCATCTCAGCTAACTACTCCCTTCTGAAACTTGCGCTTCCCCGTCGTCCCTTTAAACTATTGCGCTCCCTCGTCATTATCATCCACACTAATCTACCTGCGTCCCTACTACAGGTATCAGTCACTAACTAAACTTAACGTCACCTACTGTCATCTTCGCTAGATCCCTACACGCCATATCCTAACCCACCCGGGCTAGTTTTCACTGCCATACACCCCATAAGCTATAGCTCCTTTGCCCCCACCATGGGAAGGGTGGCAGGGATGCCACCCTCTCCCACCGGGCCTATCGCTCCTCAATCCCCCAGTCCTCTGGCACTAATAAGCCCCCCCTTATTCAGAGGTACTGGGTCCCGCCTCGGCATCTAAAGCCGAGGCAATCCACGGGGGCGCCTGCTCGCCGGTGTAAGGTCTTATCCGGTCGGCGTGGACGATCCGAGGGAGGGCTCGTGGCCCCATTTTGATCTTAAAGACCACGTCACAGATTTGCGACAGGACGACTCCTGGGCCTTGCCAGGGGGAGGTGAGTTTTGGGCACCTTCCCTTCCGCCTCCGGGGATTAAAGAACCAAATCTTCATCCCCGGAGCGTATTGACTCCCCTGGCTCCGGTCGTCGTACCTGTGCTTCATCTTTTCCCCCGCCAGATGGAGTTGGCGGCGGGCGAAGGCATGGACTAGCTCCATGCCTTCCTCTAGGTGACGTGCGTACCCCTCCCTCGGCGGGTTAACCACTGTGTCTGGCACGGGACCGCATAGCAAGTCGGCGGGAGCCCGTAACTCCCGCCCATACATAAGCAACGCTGGACTGCATGCGGTGGCCCCGTGCTGGCTGGTTCGGTAGGCCATGAGCAAATAAGGGAGATGTTCGTCCCAGTCATCCTGACGGGTGGTGGTGAACAGTGCCAGTTGTTGGATTAAAGTTCGGTTGAATCTTTCCACCATCCCGTCAGATTGAGGTCTTAAAGGCGTTGTCCTGGTTTTTCGAATTGACAGGAGACTGCACACATCTTTTAGCAATTTGCTCTCAAAATTTCGTCCCTGGTCGGTGTGCAACTCCTGTGGAATCCCATGCCGGCACACAAATCCTTCCACGAAGGCCTGCGCTACCACCCCTGCTTCTTGGTTGGGGAGGGCGTAGGCCTCCGGCCACTTGGTGAAGTAGTCCATCACAACGAGGATATACTTATTACCTTGGCGGGTGCGGGGCAGCGGTCCTAGAATATCCATAGCCACCCGCTCAAGGGGGGCCCCCACCTGATGTAATTGAAGGGGGGCCCTCATCCTCCGTGCTGGTCCCTTTTTGGCAGAACAGGCGTCGCATCTCCGACACCAGTCCTGTATGTCGCGCCCCATATTCACCCAATAGAACCTCCGGCGGACCCGAGATATTGTCTTTGTCCTGCCCAAATGGCCGCCGGAGCGGGTACCATGCACCTGTTGCAATATGACGTTCTTGAATTTGTCAGGGACTATCACCAGCCAGGAAGTTCGATCAGAGGGAACCTCCACCCACTTGCGATACAAGATGTTGCCTTTCAATTCCAGGGTCTGCCACTGAGCCCAATATGCCTTTGTTTGTGCCCCGAGGGGGGTGACCTCTTCCCCCTTTGGTCTTTGCCCCAATTTGACCCAATTGAACACTGGCCCCAGGACAGGATCCTCCTGCTGGGCCGTGCTCCATGCCAAAGTTCCGAATTCCTCATCTGCAGTTAGTGGCAAAATTGGCCCTCTCACCCGGGTTGCCCGGACAACGAGGGTCGGGTCCGAATCGCCCAACTGTTCCCTCTCCTCGTGTCTCGCACAAAATTTGCAGTTTTCTCCCAGACAAGGACGCCGAGAGAGTGCGTCCGCATTACCATGGGCCTTCCCGGCCCTATGGGCCACATTAAAATCGTACTGCTGCAACTTTTCCAACCACCTTGCAATTTGGCCCTCCGGTTCCTTGAACCGAAGGAGCCATTGCAAGGAGGAATGGTCAGTTCTAACCAAAAATTTCCGCCCGTACAAGTACGGGTGGAAATGGTTCATGGCAGCCAGCATAGCCAATAACTTTTTGCGAGTGACGCAATAATTTCTCTCGGGCCTACTCAAGGCCCGACTATAATAACCAATCACTCTCTCCACGCCCTCCTGTGTCTGAGACAAAACTGCGCCCAATCCTTCCTGGCTCGCATCCGTGTCCAGGGTAAATGTCCCGTCACTAGTGGGGTAAGCTAGAAGGGGTGCGGATGTTAGACACCCCTTCAATTTTTGGAAGGCCTCGTGGCACTCCCGTGTCCAATTAAATCGCGTCCCCTTCTCCGTAAGCCGGTGGAGGGGACGGGCCAACTCCGCAAATTTCGCCACAAAGCGCCGGTAGTAGGAGCAGAGTCCCAAAAATCCCCGCACCTCTTTGATGGTACGTGGTGCGGGCCACTCCTCTACCGCTTTAATTTTGTCTGGGTCTGTTTTTACCCCCTCGCGGCCAATCACGTGACCTAGATAGGCCACCTCTCTTGCAAACAAAGTGCACTTACTCGGGTTCAGCTTCAACCCTGCCTGTCTGAGGCACCCGAACACCTGGTCCAAATTAGCTACTGCCTGGGGGAACGTTTGGGCATGTACCAGGACGTCATCCAGGTACACCAGGCATGACTGCCATGGCATGCCGCCTAGTACATGCTCCATCAATCTTTCAAAGGTGGCGGGGGCGTTACACAAACCAAACGGCATCACAGTAAACTGATACAGTCCCTTACCTGTGGAAAATGCCGTTTTCTCCTTCCCTGCCCTATCCATCTCCACCTGCCAATACCCACTCTTGAGGTCCAAAGTTGTGAACCAATTTGAGCCCGCAACGGCATCGAGGGTGTCATCAATCCTTGGCAGGGGATATGAGTCCTTGAGTGTCACGTTGTTTAGCTGGCGATAGTCCACGCAGAACCGCGTGGTCCCATCCTTCTTTTTGACCAGCACAACAGGTGACATCCAAGGACTTCCCGAGGGCT
This sequence comes from Myxine glutinosa, assembly GCF_964187855.1. NCBI lineage: Eukaryota > Metazoa > Chordata > Myxini > Myxiniformes > Myxinidae > Myxine > Myxine glutinosa. Next base: position 115,679,515 of record NC_136268.1, on the reverse strand, counting down.
CGATCACACCTGCGTCGAGCATTTTTTCAACCTGCTCGTCAGCTTCCGCCCTCTTGCTCCAAGGGAGCCGTCGGGCGGCCTGACGAATAGGCCGGGCCTCACCGGTGTGGATCTGATGTTTCACCAGGCCCGTACGTCCAATATCCTCGGTGGACAGGGAGAAGAGGTCCAAATGGGACCCAACCAGTTTGTGTAAGGCCTCCCTCTGGGTACCTCCCACCTCTATGCTGCTACGATTTACCATCTCGCAAATGGGATCGGGCCAATTCCTACTTGTTATTGAAGGCTCCCCCCGGGGTCGGCTCGGCTGGACGTTCTCGCCCCTCACTGTCGCGACTTCCTCAACGGGGGTGCAGCCAGCTACCCTCGTGCCCCTTACTATAGTGCGTGGTTCTGTACTCATATTTATTACTCGGACGGCCACTACCGGTCCGCCCGTTTTTACAAGGGTGCGGCCCACGATTAAACCCGGTATGGACTGCGCTGCCACCGGTTCGACCAGGCCGCAGGACTCCTGCCATGTTGGGCGAGCTGCCCATCGGGCCGGCACTATCGCCTCGGCCCTTGGGGGGATGGTCACGGCCTCGGAAGCCTCCAGCTCCGCTCTCTCGGCCGTGCTCACTCCCCCTAACGGCAGCTCTTCTACTCCCACCTGCAGGATCCCCCGGCACAAGTCGATTTTACAACCGCTGGCAGTCAACAGGTCCAACCCTATTAAACATGGGTCGCACACCTCCGCCACCCAAACATCTATCTCCCTCCTTACCGACCCTAACTTGAGGGTCACAGAACCACGCCCTATGATCGGGGCCGTTACCCCGGTAGCAAGCTGCAAACTATAATTTTGCAGGCGCTGGATCTTATCCCAGCCACCTGCGCTCGAATCAAGGACCACAGGGCTGATGATCGTGGCGCTAGCTCCTGTGTCCACTACGGCGTCTACCCCCACGCCGGCAATTTTGCATCTAATTGTCAGGCTACCGGTTCCAATTTGGCCACAATAAATGACCTGTCGCGTCAATGAGGGCTCTCCTCCATCCTCTGCTGCCGAACACCGCCCTACGTGCCCGACACCTTCTAGTTTCCCGGGGTCTGGCGGGGGGGTGTCTGGGGTCGGCTAACCCGCTCCCCCCTGGGCGGAGTTGAGGACCTCAACTGCCGGGGATCATCCCGGCGCGCGTTTCGACAGTGCCGCGCCAGGTGACCCAGGCGGTTGCAGGTATAGCACCTCACCTGGTAAGGTGCTTGCCTCCGGAATTCCAAATCCCCCCCCCTGTAGGTCCGAATTGGATTACCCGCTCGTGGTCCACCGCGGGCCACCTCCGGGGCCGCCTGCCATGGTCCAGGTCCTGCCAGGCGCTGGTCCACCAGCCTCCGGACCATGCCCGCCAGGTCAGGACCCACGTCGGGGGCGGGCCCCCTAAGGGGTCCGCCCTCCATCGGGGGTCCCATCTGGCGGACCGCCATTGCGAGACGCTCGCCCCCCCGGGCCAGGGGCCTCGCTGCTTCCCAACGGGCCGCAGCGTCAGCCGCCTGGCTCAGAGTCTGCGGGCGCCACATGGCGAGCTGTTGCCGGAGCTCAATATCCGGGAGGGCCTGGATAAAATGGTCCAGCGCCAGGCTTTCCCGGGAATCCGCTGCCATGCTAGCATGTGCGATCCCCACTGCGCGGCGAATGTCGTGGGCAAGTTCCCCGATGGCTTCCTGGGGCTTGCGCTTTCGCAGCGCGAGCTGAGCTTTAACAAGCTCGCTCTGCTGTTCTATTCCAAATCGATTAATTAGGGCGTCGCGGAGGGCTGGCAGGGTGAGAGCACCCGCTGGTAATGCCGTCAGCACCTCCGCCGCCGCGCCGCGCAATGCGTCCACCAGGTGTACTCCACCTTCGTCCTCACCCCAACCGTTACCCTTACACACACAGTCGAACTGCGCCAGGTACGCGCGTAGATCACTCTTGCCGTCATACGGCGCGAGTGGGACCTTGTGGGACCACCTCGTATGCGAGTCGTTGCCCGCCGGCCGGACCCCGTGCGTCGCCCCTTGCGGGGTCAGCGCGGGGCCGAACCGGCCGGGCCCCCACAGTACATTACCCCCAAGGGGCTCTCGTGCCTCCCCGGTCCCTCCAACAACTACCCCTGTTGGTGTCGATGCATGGGTCACACCTCCGCAACCCGCTACCCATTCCATACTCCCACAACCTTGCTCACCCACACCTCGCACCTCTCGTTCCATACCCTCCGGACCAGCCATACACCTCACTCGTGGCCTCTCACGAACTTCCGGGTCTATCTCGACCCCCAAGCTTATTAAATCACCTGGCGCATCATACGCACGACCATATTGGTCACCACTTACACCGGGTCCTCTTTCTCTTCGCTTCTCCTCCATCACCTGTGAATCCCTCATCCGGTTAATGAGCACATCATCACGATCCGAACACAGACTTTGGACCAATTCTTTTACTTCCTCCTTTATCTCTTTCTTATCCTCTCTCCGTCGCTTCTTAATTTCGCTCACCCCTTCTTCCACTTCTTCTAATTTTTGCTTCATCTCCTTCATCTCTTCGTGCGCCCCTTTAAGTTCTTCCTCTAACTCCACTTTATTTTTTTTCTATGTGCTCCCGCACCTCCCGCTCTTTAACCTCCATTACCTCTACCACCTTGTCCATTTTCCTCGTCAGGTCCTCATGTACCGTCTGGCACTCTTTTTTAATTACCCCTACGTCCTTTTTCATCTCCTTCTGTGTCGATTTTAAACCCTCTATTACCGCTGTGTTCTTCTTTACCTGGTCCCCCAACTCCTTTTGTCCCACTGTCAGTTGTTCTACTCCCAGCGTCAACTCCTCTGTACCACCTTGCAATTTTACAGTCCCCTTTCTCACCTCTTTCTCCATGCGCTCCTTACAGTGCCTCACCTCCTCGCGCACTCCTCCGACCTCCTCACTCACTCCTCTTCTGATCTCCTCTCCCATCACTTGCATCTCCTGCCCAGATGCCACCCTCATCTGCTCCATTTCCTCCCTGTGAGCATCCAGTTTGGTTTCTACCCCCATTCTGACCCCCTCTATCTGCTGCTCCATTTGTTTAACTTCCCTTTCCGCTTGGTCCCTCATGTCCCTCAATTTGCCTTCCATACTGTTTTCTAACCCCTCTAACCCATTTTTCACTCCCTCTATCTGATTCTCCTGGGCAGCCATTCTATTTTCTACCCCCATTAACCCATTTTTCACTTCTTTTATCCCGTTGTCTAACCCCTCAAAATTATTGTCTAACTTCTCACTGGTACCCCTCGCTTCGTCCCTCATTACCCCCATTTGCTCACTCTGAGCATCCATCCGGTTCCCCAACCGCTCACCCAATCGCTCAATTTGGCTCCCCATACTCATCTGTACAGCTGCCTGTAGCTGCGCAATGAGGGCCTGTATGTCAATCGGCTGCATGTTAAAGCCCGTTGATACAGCGGGCTCGGCTACCGCGCGCTCTTGCGAGGCGCCATTTTGCGTGCCTGCTACCCTCGCTGTTTCGCTCTCCTCATGTCCCTCATGTCCCTCAATTTGGTCCTGGACCGACCCTGCTTCACTCTCCCCTACCGGAACCCAGCCGTCTTGATCCGCCATGGCGCGACTTTCAAAATTCGAGTTTCGTAACACAAATTCGAAATTTCGCCGTTATAATTTCGTCGAGCGCAGTAACCGCGGGACCGCGCTCCGGATCGATTTGGTCGAGCGCCGTACGCGCTCCGGCTCGATTTTCCCTCCCAAAATTTGGGCCTAACTAATTTAGTCCCGGGTCCGAATCTCACTCCTCGACACCAATTGTTACTGACGTGGCTTAGATGTTAGTTTACCGAGCGGTTTTGGTATGACCACGTCTGCACAAGTTACCGATTATACTCGACGTTGACGAAGCCGCGCCACGCTGGCTCGATAAGAAAAAGAAGACACCCGGCTGGGTTATAAAATGACGACACCAGGGATACGGTTCTCAAGACCTCCGGAGGAGATTATATTCGTTACGGAAAAGGTTAGATTACAGGGGCTAGAGGTACAACATAGAAAGACAAGCACTTAGACACAATCTTATATTATTCCCCAACAGACGACAGGCAAACGGGACAACGGCTGACTCACACGGGGGTTGATGGAAAGGACAGGCGGGTAGCGATGGCTCCAGGTGCACCTGTGCTCAAAGGTTAGAATCGACCCGGTCCGGTCCAGAGATGCGGGGAGGTCTCGTCGCAGCGCTCAGAGGTGACGTTCTTTCTCAGGCGGGTTCTCTTCCTCTCAGCGGTCGTAGGCAAGGCAACGTTCTTTCTCCAGCTGGGGGCGCATCTGACGTCACATCCGGCGCGGGGCCGCGTATATCCGGCGGGGAGTGACACGCCCTCGGCTCGTTAGCTCCGCCTCGTGGAATCGGCACATTGCTTCTCATTGGGTGCGTGCGGGGGGTTTACCAGGCTCCGCCCTTGACGAGGAGCTGACAAGGAGCCCCTTCGTGGTAACCCCGTGGAGCGCATGGTCTGGAGCGCATCGTCTGGAGCGCATTGTCGATGGCGGCGAACCGAGCCGGTGGGAGGACGCACACTCCCCCCCGCACAGCGCCGTGCCCCTCTGTTGTTGTAGACGGGGAAGAAGATGGGAGGAGGTATGGGAAAGGTCCTAAACTCACTACTGGTGCCATATAATCACATTCTGGTGCAACGAAGAGTCATAATTAATGGAAACGAGGCCTTAACTGACATAGACTAAGAATAACTAGGAAGATGTCCGAAAGTTGTCTACGTGTGGTGCGGTGGACCTGGGCACGACATTTAATGGGGGAATAAGGGGAAGGTCGGCTCTACTGATTGTTATTTACATGCAATGGGACTAGGGAGTGGGGGATTGGGGAAAGTTGGGGAGTATTGGAGAAAATAGGGGAATATTTACAAGCGGATATGGAGGCCAAATTCCATATTCGCAACAATATTTAATTAAGTCTCTAGGTTGACTAGAAGCCGAGATAGCGCAAAATATGTATTTTATGGCGGCCATTTTCAAAATCCAAAATGGCGGACATGCAGGTGTCTGTGCAAATGCCAACATTGATTTTCGGATTCTCCATGCTCTGATGATTCCAAAATTGTATAGTTTTGCTAATCTCCAAAAATTTGAAAACATAGTGAACCTGACTATAATTGAGATACTGTAGTCAGTCGGTCTATATTTTGAAGTTTAGCAAGAGTTTGTACTTGGATGAACGAGTGCATCCTGGAGCGTCTGAGGACCAACAGCAAAAAGGGGGCAATGTTGTAATATAGACGGTATAAAACAGAGAGACCACCGACCTGCCTGCTATGTGAAAGCAACATAACTCTCTAATTTCCCAAGGAAAGACTTTGATCGATGGAGGACGCCCAGTCTGTGGCTGGCTTTGGTTGGCTCAGGGAAGGGGAGGCCTAGAGTTTCATGAGACTGAACCTATTCCAGTTGGTGACCAAGCGAATCTTGATGGTGGGTGTGTTTGGACGATCGTTCTGGAGTGATGGGGAGAAACTGAGATTTTCCAGGATTGAAGGATATGTTCCATTTTATCAGATAAGACGCCAATCTCATCTGCAAATGGCGATCCATGATTCCATGCACCATATTAGCCAAGACGTGCGTGCGTGCGTGCGTGCCACGCTAATCATAATGGTGCTCATCTTGAACCTACCCTTTTGTCAACCGACTTCACTTTCTTCCGTATAGCGGTCGCAGTCCTCTGAATGTCTTTAATATAATCTCTTTAATAAATGTGTAAAACCATGGCGGCGTGTCACCTGGAACATCCCGTGTGTGCAGTCCGTGTAGGGAATTTTATCGTCACGATTGACTCTTAATGCATCGTGCGTGGGGATTTTGCACTTCATCATCAATTGCCATTGACTTTTTGTACCAGGAAAGGTGGCACGCCATATGTAACGCCTCATTTATGCATGAAGACATCAGACCCTCTAAGGTTACGACGAGAGGCCGTCTAATCACTCTGCTTGACTGCGGGTGGTATAAAGGCTTTTGCTAATGACATGTGCACTGCACAATGTTGTTTCTCTTTATTCCTTCTACTCCTTCTACCGATCATATGCCTGTCCGGATAATGCCATTTATGGCACAAATGGCCGACGCTGGCATTATGTGGAGAACACTTCCAGGGCGTTGAAATGTGACATTTGTTTTCCTTCTGTGCTTGGGCCACCTTTGATACTAAAACGCCGGGATGTATAACGCCAGTAACCTAGGCTCTAACACTGCAGCGATTGCAATGGTCATCGGGTCTTGCGGAGTTGACCGTGCTCGGACCTCGATGCTTTCTCGGAATCGAATGCGTCTCCGGTGGTTTTTGGATTGTCGATGGGAGCCGGCGTCTGGTTTGCGAAGACGGACGCAAGGGGGTTGTAAATGGTTCTTGTTGCCTCGGTGGAAAGATTACACTGTATTAACCTCCATTTGATGCTTTCAATTTTGAAGCTTGTTATTGGTCTGCGGCGCTTCCTCGTGTGCCACACACACTTACCTGCCTCTGTGCAATCGGCCAACCGGCTTTTGTTTTCCAAAATGGTCGATCGCTATCCGCTTTCGTGTAAAACTTGAAATTATTCCTTTCGTGTCGAAGACGAGCATCTTGACTGGCTGTGCTCCACTTTCCATCTCTTTCATGAGTCTTGACTAAGGAAATGCATGAATGGCATTCGGCTATGCTGGACTGATGACGATGAATGGTTTGCTGATGCTGACATCTTTAAACGATTATAAGAACACTTGAAGGCAGGAGACGAGCATGTTGCTTGCATGACTAGTGCATCCGTGTACAGTGAATTTCAGATTGAATGATTGCAGCCCCGTGTAAAGGCTCTACAATTGAATGTGAGGGCCTTGTGACTTGTTTCAAATATGCTGTGCCTCCGAACCATCGCAAAGACCATTTCCTTGTTGTGACTTTGGACCGACGGCTGTTAATTAATTTATTTTATTGGTATTGAGCGCATGGTACGAGTTCATCTGGAATGTGCATTGGTTTGCCCTAAGTATGACGTGGTTGAAACATTAAGCGGACATTTGGAACAGGTGTAAGATGTCATCTCGTTGTTGGAGTACAACATTTCTATTCCTATAATTTAGTTTGACCAAGTTTGTGGTTTGTTATCAGTGTACAAGTATAGCATTTGGGCCTAGTGGCACACAAGCCTTTTTATTACCTCCACCACCAAAGGTGGATGTCGGTTGTGTTTTCACTCCTGTCTGGCTGTCTGTCTGTGTACAGGATATCTCAAGAAGTTGTGGACTGATTTGGCCAAAGTTTGGTGGAGAGGTTGGGTATGCAACAAGGATGAATTGATTAGACTTTGGTGAAGATCCGAATCCGGATACGAGAAAAGTTATAGACGAGTTATGACCAAACTAGGTGGATGAGTTGGTATGTGACGAGAACAAGTACAAGAGCAAGTAGATTCGATTTTGGTCAGGTCCGAATCCATATCCGGCCTATCAGTGGATACAAAGCATAAACTGTTCAGCTTAGTGGAGGTATGCTCTCCACTGAGTGCAGTTCTAGTTGTCTATGCATCTTTACGTTGGAATCCTTGCCTCCTCATTCCCCTCCAACCCAATGCTTCTTACATGCCTTCCATACCCATTCCCCCTCTCGAAACAAATATCCTGTGATCGATGTTGTTGTGATCGACAACATTTGATATAGCTCAGTGTATGCTGTGTATATGAAGTTCCTGTGTGAGCTTTGGTTTTCATTGTTTGCAAATGCTCACTGAAATGGGACTTCATTATGGAGTTGTCCCACTAGTTGCATCGTTCCTGTAGCACATCTCTCTGCCACTGATGCGGTGCCCGCTACACATTAGTACAGGTAATTAGTAAATACTTATCACGGTGCCAGGGATAACATACGTACTCTTCGCGAAAGACACCAAATGATCTTTAACGTCCACCAAGGCCCCCGGTGTTGGCAGACGGGACCTCCAGCTTAACGTCCTTCCCAATAAATGGCGCACACCTTGCTTGAGAAGCACCCGATATGATGTTCACAAACACAAACTCTTTGAGATATCCTGTTCACAGACAGACAGACAGACAGACAGGGGTGAAAGCATAACCTAGATCCACCTTTGGTGGTGGAAGTAATAAAAAGGTTTATGTCCCACTAGGGCCAAATGCTATGCATGTAATTGTACACTGGTCCCAATTGAAATGGTGGATACATCACTCTTCTTCGCTTCTTCATCATGTCTCTCCAGAATGTTTTCACTCGTTTGAATGTCGCACTCCAAAGTAGTTGTACAACCTTGTTGGTTTTTATTGTTACCACAATTGGTTACCACAATAGGTTTTTGTTACCACAATAATTTGAGAACGCCTGAAGGGATCTTGGTCAAACTTGGTGCAGGTATGTATGATGAGGTAAATATGAACTGATTTGATTTTGGGGTCACAAGGTCAAAGGTCAAGAAGTTATGTTCGGTAAAAATCCTTTTACCACAATAACTTGTGAACCAGTGATGGGATTCTGACCAAAGTTAGTACAAGTACATATTATGATGCAAGGATGAACTTATTGGATTTTGGGGGCAAGCGGTCAAAGGTCAAAGTCTGTAATAATTTTACAACTTCAGAACAGTTGAAGGGATCTAATTACTCCCGCCAGAAGAGAGGGTATTGCATTTGCGTCTGTTTTGTCTGTTTGTCCACACAGAATAAATATGCTTTTCTCTGCAACCGCTGGTCCGATTGACAGTAAATTTTCACAATATGTGCGCCTCATGTATAAATTTTTAATGATAATTATGACGTCATAGGTAACGTGGTACGGGCGCCACCTTGGAAAAACCGTAAAACTTTACATCTCGAAATCTCCAAAAGCGCTGCATAGAAAAAATTGAGACATCGCTCATTGTAAAGAACACTCCAAAGGGAATAACATGTTAATGATGATGTCATAGGTGCCTCCATTATGACGTCATAATTCGAAAAGTACAAAACTTTATCCGATCAAGATGAAATTTCTTGATCATTATCTAGTGGATAAATTGGTGGAGAAAAATAAAAGGAGGACGTCGTCGGTCACGTGGTTCGGCTGACATATTTGTTTTAACACAAAAGCCTTAAAACCACTAAAAACACCTTCTGGCAAGGGTATGCACTCGGGTTGCTCTTTCTTGTTAAAACTTGGTACAGCTATGTATAATAATGAAAGGATAAACTGATTAGATTTTGGGGCAAGACGTCAAAGGGCAGAGGTCATGTTAAGTAAAAATTATGTTGCCGCGCCAACTCGTGAACCAGTGATGGTATTTTGAACAAACTTGGTATAAGTATGAACAGAAAGTATATATGATGCAAAGATGAACTGATTGGGTTATGGTATCAACAGATCAAAGGTCAGGGGTCATGTCATGTAAAAATGTAATACTTGAGAGCAGCTTAATGGATTTTAATCAAACTTGGTACAAGTATGTGTAATGATATAATGTGGGTGGAGGCATCTCGGTCGATGGCCTGACATCGAAGAGTATCGTTCTAGTTTTTTCTTATAACAACATTTTCATGTCTCCACCAACTCTCTCATCCTTAAGTAGTCACGAGGCATATTGTGGATAATTTTTGGCGTCTGCCTCTGCCGTCTACAATCTGAGGATATTGAATTGTGAGCAAAGCAGTACCAAGTCCACCCACCATAATGGCGATTTTCCACCACGGTACCGTACCGTACTGTAACCAAAATCCGTTTTTTCGTTTTTCCATTGCCAAGCGAACCGTACCGTACCTAAGTTCCTTGAGAACAGTTGAAGGGAGTTCTCACATCACACAGTACCCGTGCTAAATTTGGTTCCTGCTATGGATAGGTACCAAGCGAGCCGGACCTATGGGTGGGGCTAGCAATACTGCAGACCGTTGATTGGTCAATCGCAATCGTCACATAACCGTCACTCCATGTTCATTCTTTGTTCGCGCCGACGAACAAGGCCCAAATCTTCGTTGGCGGTCTTCATAATTGTCTGCAAAAGTGTCTTTCTCTTTTTATCTGTCCTCTTTCTGGCGTCTTTCAGCTTCTTCTCAAACACGTCCTCTCTCTTTTTGCATTTCGCTAAAAAACTCATGTTCAGATAAAACCAAAACCGACGAAGAAGTAAAACACAGCTTCAAGTTCCTCCATAGTTGCGGAGCTGTATACAGTTTAGTGTCGCATGAGAAATGACGGCACCACAGCGAGTTGCGTTTTGTTTTTCATCAACTCAGATAACTCCGCCCATTTTCACGGTTCTGTTGTGGTGATGGAAAAACGACACAGGGATTACCGAACCGTACCGTACCGTTCTGTGCAATGGAAAAGCGCCATAACTCTAACAATACCCCCCCCCCCCCTCCCAATTGGCTATACCCAGACACTTGCCCAATTACATAGGATAAAAAAACTCCTCATGGTTATGCCCATTTTTACATTAGCAACTTGCAATTTGGGGACCTGACTATTCTCACATCGTCCCTATCGTCTTTGTCCAAATTGATAAAACTGAAGTAGCAGGATCAAATGACTTCCGGGACGAGTTTTCCTATGTCCCATAATATTGGACGTCGACCATAATGGCCCCATTTAACATCGCCTGGCTATTCCTCTGTGTGCTGTGACTTGGCAGTGAGAAGGGGGTCCTTTACTGGAGCATCTCAGCCAAACATCCCAGAGACATCACATTACCTTCTGAGCATCTTACACTCTTAGGGTTGCCCCGATGATTTGCATTGGCGACACAAGGCCCAATAGCTGCCCTTTCCATCCGGGAGGGGGGCGTGGAGGAAGGGGGGGGGGGGTTGGGTGATATCTGAATCGGCCACCACTTTGGTCACAGGTTGCAGAGTTCAAACAGGGGCAGGTGGAGATGCCTCCTCCTGCTGTTTTGCTACAATGCGCAACTAGAGGTGTTCGGTTTGACTTCTTGTGCACCGGAAAAGCATATCGTCCTTGCATTGCACCTTCCATAAACCGAACTCTTAAATGTCGATATATATCCCGTGCTTTGTACTGTAGCTTTTAATTATCAACGAACATTTGATGTGTTCCCTTTTTATCCTCAAGATTATGATGACACCTGTTCGTTCACTTTTAAAATAATTTGTAAGGTTCATCCTTCCATCTCCCCCCCCCCCCCCCCCATCCCTCCTTTTACCTTCTGTGTGTTGCCAGAAAATGCAAATTATATAATTATACATAATTAGAGAAAGAACAGGAAATCGGGATTGAATGAAGAAGTGCTGGGGGCATGACACTTGGGAAATGGGAGAAGGGGTGGGGATGGAGAGGTAGGGGGAGGAGAGAGAATTTAAGGAGGGGAGAAGGTATTCATGATGTGATGTGGGAGTCAAGGGGGGGGGGGGGGTGACTTATGGGGAGAATTGGGGACGTGTGAAGCAAAAGACGACAGACTTTAATTGGGTCTTACAGGAGGTTGTCGTACGAGGACATTGTTTAAATTGAAAAATATTAGCCTGTTTAGTATTCCCCTTATGAACATATATGCACATGATCATTCCTGCTGAGATTCCAGGGCTGAATACCACATGTATGTGTTGATTTGTGCATCCCACGTGTTTGTATTTCATGTACAAGTACGCGTGTTGCTCTCCATTCCATGAGCCTTCACTAGTGTAGGAAAACAAACCGAGGCCCCTGACGTCCGAGTTCAATTTGACGGCTATCCTGGCTGCTCTTTCGATCCATTTGAGAATATTCCCTGCCATTGCCCAAAGCTTCTTAGCTCTGCAAAAGTGTTATCAGCTTTGATTCGTGACAAAAATACTACTTATCATGTATACTTCTTCTAGCAGCAGCATTTTCAAATGGTGGAAGCATCACTCTTCGCTGAACTGGTGTCTTTCCAGAATTTTCCTACTAGTTTGAATGTCATACTCCAAAGTAGATGTGCAATCTTATTTAGTTTTTTTTTTTTATCCAGATTTTAAGTGTTTATGTTGGAACCCATCTGTGGATCGGTCCCATCGGCCGATGGGTCTGACCCATCTGTGGATGCACGAGAAATGACAATGCAGACCCATCGGCCGATGGGTCTGCGCCATCTGCGGATGTGTTGTTCACCTTGAAAGAATGTGTTGACAGAATGGTGCTCTTCAATCAGGTACACAGTCATTGGAATTACATGTGGTAGGAATTTAACAGAGATGATTTTAAAATGTTTTATTTAACTTTTATTTTTAAAATTTAAATTGTATTTTTTTATTTAATTTAAATTTTATTTTATTAAATTTAATATAAAGGAATTTAACATTCCCCTCCGCCATTATCAGAAGAACACCTAATGTTTTGTATGAATGTTGAGTATGTTATGTAAAGCTTTAATAAAACTGCCATGTATCTGTTAATTACAAAATGTATTGACAAAATGTATAAATAGATGGGTAGAACCACTGTTTAGAGGCCATTTTTCCCCGCTAACCGGCTGTTGGCCTTTTTCGGGGACCGTGGTTGTTGTTGTTTTTTGGTCCCCTTTTTGAAGCAATGTTTTACGGCCGGATGCCCTTCCTGCCGCCAACCCTGTTTGTCGCCTTTTTACGACACACAGGGAATCTTCATTTAAAACATTTAAAGATAATAAAACATTTAAAAATCATCTCTGTTAAATTCCTACCACATGTAATTCCAATGACTGTGTACCTGATTGAAGAGCACCATTCTGTCAACACATTCTTTCAAGGTGAACAACACATCCGCAGATGGCGCAGACCCATCGGCCGATGGGTCTGCATTGTCATTTCTCGTGCATCCACAGATGGGTCAGACCCATCGGCCGATGGGACCGATCCACAGATGGGTTCCAACATTTAGATGCAACTCGGATTTAGTCCGAAGCAGGGACTTTTGGATTTGGTCTCGCCGGTCCGTGCGTCCGTCACCCTATCCATTTCGGAGATGCATGGACCGATTGTGTTCATACCTGGCATGAAGATAATACATGACGGTATACATATGTGTATCATTTTGTTTCGCTATGCGATCAAAGATGGCCGACTGGCGGCCAGCTTAGTTGTAAAAAAAACTCCAATGTTGATTGGACACGTCCTCGGCACGTCAACCATTTCTCAGACATGCATTTACCGATCTTTTTCAAACTTGGCACACAGATAATGAATGGTGGCTTACATAGGCATGTCATTTATTTTCGAGAAAGGATCCCAATATGGCCGACTGGCTGCCATTTTGTTACTTACACATGTCCCCAACCATTTCTTGATTTCTTGAACATGCATTGTCCAATTTTGTTCAAACTTAGCTCAAACAGAGTACATGATGGCACACACATGCCCCTCACTTTCTTTTGCAATCTGATCAAAGATGGCCGACTGGTAGACTGGCTGCCATTTTGTTACTTTAACGTGTCTCCAACCATTTCTCGACATGCAGTCATGCATGGACGAATTTTGTTCAAACTTGGTACAAGCACAGAACATGATGGCATACACATGCGCCTCACTTTATTTTGTGATCTCATCAAAGATGGCCGACTGGTAGACTGGCGGCCATTTTAGTTGTAAAAAAACAACAACCCGATATTGAACACGTCCTCAACCATTTCTCGGAAATACATTTACCGATCTCGTTTTAACTGTGCACACAGATAATGAATTTTGGCTGGCATATGCGCATCATTCCCAGCTAACACAACAACGTTGGGGCAACGTCAAAAAAACAACATTGAGCCGACGTAATTTGGTTCCTTTGCCTGTTGGTCGATGTTGGAAGGCAGCGCTGGCCAAACGTTTGACCGACGTTGGTCAGACGTTGGAATTGATTGTTGGCCCAACCAACGTTAATCAGACTTGGTAAGGAAATGTCGCTCCGACATCGGTAAATGGACATGGACGTCGCGTTTACAACCAATAAACAACGTCGCCCCAAAATTGGTAAATAGACCGCATTTACAAACAATAAACAAGAGCTCCCCGACGTCGGTAAGTTGATGTCGCATTTACAACCAATAAACAGTCGCCCCATGTTGGCAAATAGACGTCCTGTTTACAATCAATAAACAATGTCAGTTAATAGACGTCGCGTTTACAACCAATATACGTCACCCCGACGTCGGTAAATAGGCGTCACATTTACAACCAATAAACAACGTCACCCAACGTCAGTAAATCGACGTCGCGTTTACAGCCAATAAAGAATGTCCCCCGACATTGGTAAATAGACGTCGCGTTCACAACCAATAAACAACGTCGCCCCGACGTCAACAATCCGCTTGGACCAATCAACCAAATGCCAATGTTGGCTGAATGTCATTGTGTTAGCTGGGTTTCTTTTTGAGAACAGATCCAAGATGGCCAACTGGCAGCCATTTTGTTACTTACATGTGTCCGCAACCATTTCTTGAAATGCATCATCTGAATCTGTTCAAACTTGGCACAAGCACAGTACATGATGGCACACATGCCCCTCACTTTATTTTGTGATCTGATCAAAGATGGCCGACTGTTATACTGGCAGCCATTTTAGATGTAAACCCGATATTGACCACACCCTCAATAAATTTATCGGAAATGCATTTACCGATCTTGTTCAATCTTGGCACACAGATAATTAATGATGGCTTACATATGGGCGTCATTTTTTCTTTTGAGATCAGATCCAAGATGCCCGACTGGTGGCCATTTTGTTACTTAACGTGTCCCCATCCATTTCTCGGACATGCATGGACCGATTTTCTTCAAACTTGGCACAAAGACAATACATGAGTGTACACATGTACAAGATATTGTTTTGTCATCTGACGAAAAATGATTGACTTTAACTCTGTACAGCAAAATTAATAAAACCACGGTGGGGGGTTTGACATTTTATGCCTTTTTCTTCTTGTTTTGGTAAATTGTCGATTGGTTTGCAAAATTATGGCAGTGTTGTATCAGGCCTTTTGGTCACACCCTCACACCGTAGCAGGTGTTCTGAGGTCATCATAACACGACTTTGCCTCTTGATTACACTCTCATGTATGCAACACATGAATGCTGGTTTTCATCATTCTCCAGGAGCGTGGCTGTGCTGCTGATGCAGTGCCCCCCGTAGGTTACAGCAATAATTTGTAATTTCTTTGGGGTGCCGGCGATAGCTCGTCTACTCTTCGCGGAGGGCACCGTGGGGTCTTTGCCGTCCGCCTATTAATGCTTGCAGATGGGCCACACGGTTTAACGTCCATACGATGGATGCTACGCACATTGACGCGCCCTGCTTGCAAAACAAACAACAGGGTGACGGTTTGTAGCTGGGCCACGATTCAAACCAAGTCTAGACAGCTCAGAGGCGAGTGTGCTTACCTCTTGGATTTCCTGCCAACCTTACCTCTTGATTAACTGGAACAGCACTCGGTATAACACATACCTCTGCCAGGTTGAACAGTTTGCATTCTTTTAGCCCACCGATAGGCTGGAGCTTCATCCGGACCTCAACCAAAATTGAATCGGCTTGTTCTTGTCAACTCATCCACTAAGTTTTGTCAGAACTAGTCCACCACATTTTTGAGATATCCTGCTCACAGACAAACAAACAGGTGTGAAAACGCAACCTCCATCCAGCTTTGGTGGCGGATGTAATTCGCTCCCAGAAGTATTGAAGAATAATTTAAATTTTCATTCTACTTGTACTATATAAGCAAGCACAAATGTTTCTGTTTTTATTTCGTTGATCCGTCTCCACTTCCCGCAACATCAAACTAAAAAAACAAAGAAAAAGTGAATCTGTTTCCATGCCCTCAGATGATGATATTTGGATGTTGAGCTTACATTTAGGCCATTAGGGTGGTGAGAATGTTGGCAAACCTTAAATGGCCCCTGCAGTGCTCTGCTCGGGTAAAAAGGAAGAGAAACCCTAACAGGCTGAAAATCTTGATCATGTGACGCACAGATCTAGTTTCTGTTCCACTGGGAAAATGAATAAATAAGAAACAAATCATTGCTTTTAAGATGCCCCGCAGGCATGCGGTGCATTCGTGTTCACTTAAATTCTCGCAGTCGTTAACTCGTCACCATCCGAATTGCTCCGATATTGTCCGTCCTGCACCAGATATCTCGCTGCAGACAACCTTTCATGTCGATACACTGGGTGTTGATTTCTGACAATCTCCACACCATTTCCTGCACGGTTTCACTGTGTCCTGCAATTCCTTGAGCATCTGCCATCTGCCTCATCCTGCAGCATTCTGCTGGGAATTCTGTTCTCGCATGAACTGCCTTGGCATCACCAGAGCATTTCTCTGCTTTTTGTGATCGTAATAGTCGGGCAGTTTTTGTGTCGAGCGGATATGACAAGACAACGGACAGTCAGTACGTAGGCTGCTTGGTACAAGTCATTAAAATTTAATTGCTTGCCTTTTCAACGTTTCATCTCAACCTGATTTTTCTCATAGGGGAGTTTGGAGCCATCGTTTATTTATTTATCTACTTGGATTGGACAATCCATTGTAACTGAGGTCATAAGATGCGAGGACAAACTTGGGAGTCAACCTTGCCCGTTCCCAAAGGGAAGGGGATAGGCTACCGTAATTGATCTGTGTGTGGGTCTGCATGCAGATCTATTCCAGAATGTTGATTCTCAGATCTACTCTGATCTATATACCCCAGCGAGGCCCTTTATCGTTTCATGCTCGTTTGTTTTTTTTCTTCACAAAAACGATCACGCCACGTAAATGTTATGCCCTGTTCCATTCAGTATACAAGCCCTCTTACACGAGCCTCGAATGTGTGTGTGTGTGTGTGTGTGTACGTATGTATATATGTACGTATGTATATAATATGTACGTATGTATATATGTACGTATGTATATATGTACGTATTGTTACGGATTCGTCACTTCCGTTGTTGTGGTTTTCATCCACTGTAAACATTTTTGATTCCATGTACTATTATTGTTGTTGGTTGGGGGAAATAGAGATTACTATTTTCAAAAGGTAAAAAAGTTAATGTTTTAAATGAAACCGGAACCGGACGAAGGGGAAGAGGAGGAAGAGAAGGCGGAGCGAGTGAGTCGGACAAGAAGCCAAGCTGCTTTGAGGTCTGGAGTGAACGTTGGCGAACGAGAGTCACGAGTGAACTTTGGGTTTCCCAGGAAAGGGATTCCTGCGACAGAGTTGTTATCGTTGTGACAGATCAACCTGCATGTCAGGTTTTGCGGTTGATTCCGAGGAGAATCATCGTAGTGCCGTTACGCCTCGAGAACGGGCCGTCGGCCATTTTTACCTCGCGCAGGATTTGCACATCGCTCAAGGTTTTTCACTTCGCTTCAACCATTTTCACCACATTCAGACGTTAATCTGGTGTGCGTGTGTAACGTGGCTTTTGAGTGGGAAATCTGCGGTTCGCCGATTGAGAGCCATCAAACGTCCATACCTGAAGGTGTGATTTCCCCGTCGCTTCTCGAGGACACCTTCGCCCATCTTTGGCAGTGTAACTTCCCACCCAACGGGATTCTGGTCTCGATACAACATCGTACGGACGATCACTGGAGTGGATCGACTTTGGCTTGAAGCCAGAAGCAACTTTGGCTTGAAGCCGGGAATAGAGACATTGGGAATGTTCTTCTTTTCGCTCATTTGGAGCACAGTGAGTTATATTGTACGAACCTGATGGTACCATCATAGGAAATATATATTGGTTGTACAATTGATTACTGTTGTTGTACTGTTATTCTTGTGTGATCTTGATGCAATATTTGTTTGTTGGTAACAATAATTGGTGTGGCTTCACCATTGATCTTTGACATACAGAATAACACATATTTCTGCCGTGACTCCTCTCGGGGCTCGGAGGTACACCGTGACCGGGGTTTGGGGAGGAGCACGTAACAGTATGTATATATGTACGTATGTATATATGTACGTATGTATATATGTATGATTGTACGTATGTATATATATGTATGTGTATATACAGGGTGAATCAAAAGTAGTGCACGCGCCCGATTTCTGTTTTTTCGGCAGTCAGATTCTTTCTGGGATGTCATGTTGTTAATAATTGTCTTGCAGATTATTAATTTTCTTAGTTTATTTATTTATTTATTTTTTTTTGCAGGTTATTGCTGAGAGTTTGGAAAGTTACTGAATTTGCACCAAATTGAACCATGAATTACCTTTCAATGAATCAACGCATTGCAGCTGTGAAACGTTACTACAAATGTAATGAACAACCAACGATGGCGGCACGCCATTTGGCACAGGAATTCTATATTAACCCACCCCAGGGAAGAAACATACGATTGATTGTCGAGAAATTTGAAGCAACAGGGTCGGTAACCA
The DNA here is from genome assembly GCF_964187855.1 of Myxine glutinosa. Lineage (NCBI taxonomy): Eukaryota > Metazoa > Chordata > Myxini > Myxiniformes > Myxinidae > Myxine > Myxine glutinosa. The sequence goes on along the minus strand of NC_136268.1, from coordinate 115,661,196 downwards.
CTGCAAAGAAGTCCGGTCGTCCGAAAATGGCAACGAATGTAGCTAAGGCTGAATAAGCCATTAGGAGGCTGGAGCAAAGTCCGCAAAAGTCAACTCGCCATTTATCTGCAGAGTTGGAAGTGAGCCAATCAACTATCAAGTGTTATCTAAACAAGAATGTATCAATTGAATGCAGGTTTATTAGCAACAACGATGAACAATCAATCTGCAAGACAAAGAAAGCGATGGTAGATATTAGAATAAGATAATAGATACAGAATATGCAAATAACAATGTGCAGTATTACACAAGATGAGAACGCAATAGAGAACAGCACCATACAAGAGTTGTCTATCTCCCTTTCCCAAAAACGTTCAATTGTGACACAGAATAGAACGAAACTGGAGACCGAGAAAAAGGATCACATGAGTTTATAATTGATATTCTTCTGAATTGAATCGGGCTGGTGGTTTGATAATTCGCTTCGGGCGGCCCGTCACCACCCGATCAATCGTCGGAGTCCTCTGAGGGCAGTTCGTAATTTCCTGGTCCATTGTGGGAGTCTCCGCTGGGTGGTTCACTATCGCTCTGTCCGACGCCGGAGTTCCCTCCAGCTGGTCCATCATCACCCGAACCGTCAAGGGGGCAGAAATAGGCAGTGACCGTGGAGGTGTGGCGGTGGTCTGCACATGTGGTTGGTTAGCGACTCTCGCGGGTGGTGTCATCGCGGTGGTGGAGCGGAGTGTCTGTGATGGTAAGCCCGGCGCAATGACATGTTGGGGTTCACCCTTCTGGGGAGTGGTAACAGGATTGAGACAGACTCTTGGAGCGGCGATGGGTTGGGTACCAGACATTAAGTATTTCGGTACGATTGGCATAACGGTTGGCAGCATGCCACTTTTGCCAGTTGTAGTGGGAGTTGTCATGCTGAAAGGCGTAAAACGTCGCAGGAACTTACGATTCCGGAGAGTGATTCTTCCGGAGCCATCCACCTTGACAACGTATTGATCGAATTGTTTTACCTCAATCACGGTTCCGGTCCGGTCCCATTTTCGTGGTTCCAGGCCGGTCTGGTTCTGGGTCCGGACATGGTCCCCGACGGCCAGTGGAGGTAGTTTTGTCGTGTGTTCAGAGAGTCTTTCGATCTCCCTGGCATGCCGAATGCGCAAAGCTTCCTCACGATTGTTGCGTGTTTCCCGCCAGGTGTCCGATGGCAAGTATCTGCCTGGGATGATGGGTATGAAGTCCTTGACCGGCCTCTTGAAGATGATCATGGCTGGGGACAACCTAGTGTCCTGATCCGGTGCATTCCGGTACTGGAGTATTGCACGTTGGAACCGATCAGTGTCTAGTTCACCATTGGAACCAGTGTTATCGGTGATCATTCTTTTCGATGTTTTGACTGCGATCTCGGCACGACAGTTGCTGTGTGGGAAGGCAGTGGATGACAACCGATGGTTAACGCCCCACCGACGCAAGAAGTCTTGGGTGTCATGTGCCGTGAATTCTGGCCCACAGTCAGATGCCAATTCGTCGGGGATACCATAAGTGGCGAAGTTCGACCGCAGACATTTCACTAGGCCTTGTGCCCCGCCAGTTGTTAGCTGAATGATTGGCCAATTAGAGTAACGATCAACGGTGACCAAATAACTCCGACCCTTGTGATGAAAGTAATCTGAACAAACGTACTGGAAAGGGTAGGCAGGTTCAGCTGAGGCTGTGGGTGGAGCGCTTGGTTGCGATGGGGCCATCCGATTGCAGTGTGAGCAGCGATTGCGCATCTCATGAATCTGGGGAGTGATTCCAGGCCAAAAGATCGAGCTGCTGGCCCGGGTGGTCATAGCCGTGACTCCTTGGTGAGCAGCATGAAGATTCTCAAGGACAAGCTTCCGTAGCTTCGGTGGGATGATAATCCTCCCCTTGTAGACCACTATGCCATCAATAGTGTAGAGGTGTTCACGGAAGGGAAAGTATTCCAAAATGGACACAGGGAAATCGTCCCGACTGGCAGGTAGACCCTGCTCAATAGAATTGAGTAACTGCAGCATCTGAGTGTCACTTGCTGTTTCGTCCCGAACATCGTCCCAAGTGACGGACCGCACAGAATCTAGTGTCTTGATGGCTGCCATAGAAATAGCCATTTCCATGCCAGTGTCGTCATCTGTGGTCCACAGCCCAGTCAAGGTGTGCTGTCTTAGTGTAGTCGATGTGGCCACATCCATAATGGAGGAAATGTCATCCACCAGTGGCAGTCGTTCCGATGGTCTGGCACCCGACGGATGTCGTGAAATCGCATCTGGTACGCAGTGTCGTTTTCCCGGGATGTGGATAATTCGGAAACGATATGCTAGGGTCCTTTCTTTCAAGTTGGCAAGCCGCGTGTTATGGATGTCCTCTAATCGTCTGTCACCAAGAAGCTTGATTAAGGGCTTGTGATCGACGGCAATAATCAGGTTCTTGCATCCCAACACAAAATACTTTACTTTTTCCAGGCTGTCCGCCACTGCTAGAGCTTCACCCTCTATCGGAGCATAGCGCGACTCCGCTGCATGGGTGAAGCGGCCTCCAGCAAGGGTGATTTTCCAGCCATCGGGGCAGCACTGTGGGGTTTCACCAGGGCATCTGCAGTGTTTTTGGAGGAGCCAGAAGCCAATCCCATCCTTCGACCAGTCAGTTGCGAGACATGTTGTCCGTTCCTTGTCAAAGATCCGGACCCCATTTGCGACTTCAGATATGATGAGTCGTTTTGATTCTTCGAATAGGGATTGTAGTGTTGCATCCCAGTAGAAGGGGGTGCATGGTTTTAGGAGGTCCCAAAAAGGTCGCATCCTCTCGGTCATGCTGAAGCAGTATGTTACCTGATTGACTAGCCCAAACCAGGAGCGAATGTCAGTAATTGTTTTTGGTGTGGGGAAGTCCTGTATCGCTTGGAGATACCTTTGGCATGGTCGTACACTGTCCATGGTGATCTCGAATCCAGCGAATTCGACCGTGTCCTGACCAAAATGGAATTTCGTCGGATTTTGCGTAATCCCATTACGGCCACACAGGTCGAGCCAGTTGCATGTCTGAAAAAAGCTCTCTTCCAATGTGTCGCTCCACATGATGGTATCATCAATACATTTGGACTTGTTTTTGAAGTCCGATACAATTTCGTCAAATCGTCTGGAGTATCCATCACCTGAAGCGATGTAACCTTGGGGAGTGGTGCAGTAACGGTATCGGCCCCATGGTGTGATGAACGTTGTCAGATGGCGGTCACATTCTCTGATTGGAACGCTGTGATAGCCATTCCAGGCGTCTGTTACCGTCTTTTTGGTGTTATGTGGCACCGCCATTGCTTGATGGAAGGGTGACTGGGTGTGGTGGGTCTCACGTGTGCAGTGCGCATTCAGTGGTTGCAGATCAACTGTCCTCCATGGGGTCCCATCCTTCTTTGGACAGACGACCATTCTGCTGCACCATGTCACTGGTTCACCAATTGGCACCGGTTCCAGAACCCCTAACCTGATGTCGCGATCGATACCAGCCTTGACTTCTGCCTGCCAGTGTAAGGGGACAGGCACTGGGGTGTGCACCGCTTTTGGTGTTGCCTCGGGGTCAACCATCAGTGTGAGAGGCGGACCTTCCATGTGGGGTAGTGGCTGGTGTTCGCAGACATTGAATGTGCTGCTTTTGTAGTACTCCAGTAGCCATTTCTCCAGCCTCTCTCGGTTCTCGTCAGTGGCCGGAAATGGGATAGATGTAGGCAGTGTAGGGGGAAGCGATCTTTCCGGGCAGTTACAATTTGCATCGATAACTGCTGCCACTGCAGCACCAACTGTGTTGGATTCGCCAATGGTTGGGAAGCTACTAGACACGAGGCCTAGATCGACGCATGCTTCACGACTGAGATACATGTTCCGTGTGTCAGGTGAGATGTAGCAGATTTGTCGGGTTTCAATAATGTCGCCATTGGCTGTGCGACCAGACAGGTGTAGGAGCATGGCGCCGATAATCCGGACCCTTCCACTGTTAACAGCATTCATCTTCAGGTTGACAGGTAACAGGTCTTCATTACGCAGCCCGAGTTTGTGGAAAATATTAAGTCCTGTGAGGCAGCTTTGACAGCCAGTGTCGGCCATGGCCTGGAGCCTGGCCGATTTTGGTCGGGATGACAGTGGCTGGCCGAAATGGTCATAAGATTCCTTATCGATCCGTGCTATGAGTTTTATGTACGGCTGTGGTTGAGACTTCTTCTTGGTCCAGCCAGAGAGGTGGTCAAATATATGGTGGTCGAGGTGTAGTGGAGTTGACAAGGTGGCCATGGCCCTTTTAATTTGCGGCTTCCAAATGGCCGTTTCTCGTTCCGTGACAGAGCAGAGGAGATCGTGGACCTGGCTGCTTTCTTCCACATCATGAGCATCCATTGATTTGTCCGTAGGTTTGTTGTCCGCCTTTTTCGTGCCTCCCCGGCAGACATGTGCAAAATGGCCGCGAGTGGCGCATTTACTGCATGTTTTCCCGTAGGCATTGCAGAATTGACGCCTTTGGTCGATGTTCGGCTGTTTGCCATGACCAGTTTTGCCGCAATAACTACAAATGGCCGCCTGCTTGTCGGTAGTGATCAGGGCTCTTTTGTTCTTCCAGTTTTTGTATTGGCTTGCGCCATGAGCGCCTTCACTATCGAGCAAGGCATTCTGGGAACGTTTCCCTGCTTCCTTGGCCTCGACGAAAATGAGAACTTCCTCCAAGCTCATGTTCTGATTTTGATCGCCGAGAATGTCCTGTTGTATATCTTTATCGGCGAGTCCCCGACATAGGACGTCGCGAACCATGTCCTTGGTGTAGTTGACATCAGTAGGGGGATTGCATGAGCAGACAACAGAAAACTTGCAGATCTCAGCTTGACCAGCCAGACGGGCTGCGTAGGTACGAATTGGTTCTTCTCGGTCCTGTCGCATGTTGTGGAGGTTTACGCGGGACACCATGGTATTCTCCTCTCGGACAGCAAGGGACCGAATGGCTTGTAGTATAGCTGCCTCGTCCTTGATTTCAATGCGTGGGTTGCTGCGGTGGAGGTCACGTCGTAGGTTATCATCGCAACATTCAAGGAGTTGAACGCGAACATCATTGCCGATTATCTGGGTCGCTGCCTTGTAACCATCCCATCTTCTGGTGAAATATTGCCAATCTTCGCTGGTACCGCCGGTTTGGATACGAGGACGGCTGACTTTGTCCGGTTTGGCTGGTGCAATGGACGTGTGAGTCATGGCGTGGATGGAGAGCTGGATAGCAGCAACGGCATTGTCGGTGCTGTCAGTAACGTAGACACAGCTCGGGAAGGGGCAGACTGCAGCAGGCATCTTCAGATGAGTTGATTGTTCATAAACATTGCTCTGCGACCAGCTGAGATTCCGTGTATAATGTTCCTCACTGAAATGCGCTGAGATTGATTGTTCATAAACAAGAATGTATCAATTGAATGCAGGTTTATTAGCAACAACGATGAACAATCAATCTGCAAGACAAAGAAAGCGATGGTAGATATTAGAATAAGATAATAGATACAGAATATGCAAATAACAATGTGCAGTATTACACAAGATGAGAACGCAATAGAGAACAGCACCATACAAGAGTTGTCTATTATCCGTATCCTTCACCAGAAAAAATGGAAACCTTACATTCCACGCTTACTGCATGCCCTTCATGATGGAGATGACGACCGCCGTCTTCAATTTTGCGGAGTTCTTAGCTAAACTTAACGAAGAGGACACAATGCTAGACAACATCTGGTGGTCAGATGAGGCATGTTTTAAGCTTAACGGCACAATTAACAGACACAATTGTGTCTACTGGGCTGTGGAGAACCCAAGAGTGACATTTGAGGAGGTAAATTTACCTGGCGTGACAGTTTGGGCAGCCATATCTCCATTAGGAATAATTGGACCCTTTTTCTTTGAGGGATCTGTCACTGCAGAAATTTACCTGGATATGCTGCAAACTTCTTTTGGCCCAGGGTACAAGATCAGGACTGTTATTTCCAACAAGATGGAGCTACACCTCATTATGGACGTCATGTTCGTCAGTAGCTTGATGAAAACTTTCCCGGAAAGTGAATCGGCCGCCGCGGTCCGATCAAGTGGCCAGCACGCTCCCCAGACCTAACACCTCCAGATTTCTTTCTTTGGGGGCTCATGAAAGACCTTGTTTATCGTGAAAAGCCTCGTACCATTCAGGAATTGAAGGCTCAAATCACTGCAAAGTTTGAGGAAATTGATATCGAACTCTGCAAGCGTGTGTGCCACTCTGTGCCTGCTCGGCTGCAATTGTGCATCGATCACGAGGGAGGGCACTGTGAAAATTGCTAGTAAAACAGCTTGGTACAGTTCCGTAATAATTTTCCCCCGAATAAATGGTTAGATAAACATGTCATTCATTTATTTCTCCCTTCTTGTACACTGCAATACAAATGGCAAACAAACAATCAACTGACAGAAATATATATATATATATATATATATATATATATATATATATATATATATATATATATAAGTTCAAAACAGACCTGGTCACAAGTGTGCCGCACTGACCGGGTCCTCAGTCGATCAGGTCATAATACGATAGTCAGCTAAGGTGGGCCAGCAGGGGCACATACACATCCACATGCAGCAACTACACCTGGATGCGTACATACCCCCACCTTAGCCAGTGTGAACGCAGACTACAACACCTTTTAATGGCCGAAGCCTTTTTTATTTAAAAAAAGGTTTAAAAAAACCACACTCAATAAAACCATCAATCCAAAAAACTCCAGAAATCAAAAGCCAATAAATCAGAAATCAGAGAGAGCCAAGATCAGAAGAGGCAAGAAAACAAAGTTCAAAGAAAGTTGAAACCCAAATCAAATTCAATAAATCATTAATCATCAAAACCAAAGTTCATTATCCCTATCCCCAAACCCCCAAAAACCCTCTCCCACCCCAGGCAACAGACATCTAACTCTAACTAACCAAAGGGGAGGGAGAAAGGAAAGAAGACCACATCCCCCCCTCCCATCCTCCCAAAACAACCAAGGAGGGGACACCTTAAAACACTAAGAATCAAGGGGGCTTTTTTCCTTTACATACCGAAATCAAAAACCGGCTGCGATTATGCAGCCGTAAACACTTTGAGGGCTCGACCCACCACTGGAAATAATAATGAAAGAAAATAAAAATCAAACCAAGGCAAAATCAAGATCAAACAAAAGGAAACCCAACTGCCCCCACCCTCCCCAGGCCGCGCCCAGGAGGGCCCACCCGGAAGATGCACCACCAGGAAGGCACCGGCTCCCTGAGCTGCCCCCGAGGCGTGAGTGTCCCAAATCTGAATCACCGCCCGACAGGGCCCGCAAGCACACCTGCCGGAGCACCCCCGACCTTTCCAAGCCCGGGCGGCAAGCTCGGCCAGGGACTACGGCTGCACATGACTGCTGCCCGCACATTTGGAAGTGCTGTGACACTTGCTCTGACACTTCATGTAATTGCTATGTGGCGCCACTGTCCAAAAGGGAACAGTCTGTATTTCAAAAGCACATGTCGACCTTGGCAATGAACGCTAAAATGGCACAAACACCCCGTAATATTTACAAGAGCTCACAATAACAGTCATTATTATATTGTTGCGGTTTTGAGAACCCACACTTGTAAATAAATTCAACATCATTAAAGGTTAAAGGTAGCACCCCATAGTTAAGCCACAAGCAAACACGTAGGTCACCATAGGACTTCAGTTATTTCATTAATCTGTGTTTAGATAAGGCCGTGTTTCCAATAGTTTGAATCTGTGTTGTGTCAATCAAATAAGAAGTAGGCCCAATCCAGTAGCTGCCCCCGAGGCGTGAGTGTCCCAATGAGAATCACCGCCCGACAGGGCCCGCAAGCACACCTGCCGGAGCACCCCCAACCTTTCCAAGCCCGGGCGGCAAGCTCGGTCAGGGACTACGGCTGCACATGACTGCCGCCCGCACATTTGGGAGTAACCTCCCGCGGGACCCCCCCCCCCCCCCCCCTTCACCACGGAAAAGCCTGGCCATATTCTCCGCTCCAGGGAGGGCTTTACGACACACCTGACGCATCGTTACGGCCAGCACCCTGCCCCGTCACCCGCAGGCTGTTGCCTAGCCTGTACCTTCGGAGGCAGGATCGGGCCGTGTTTTTTTTCCCTCTATTCGCAGCCATGTTCTGCGAAATCTCGTTTTTTTTTCTTCTTCTATTCACGGCCATGTTCCGCGAAATCGTGGTTTTTTTCCCCTCTATTCACTGCCGTGTTCTGCGAAAGTGTTTTTTCCCCCCTCTATTCGCGGACATGTTCCGTGAAATCGTGGTTGTTTTTTGTTGTTGTTTTTTTCTCTATTTGCGGCCGTGTTCCACGAATTAGTGTTTTTTTAGGGCACAAAAAAATTTCACGAGCCTCTAACTTGACACATTTATAAAACCCATCTTTTACCAGCCATGCATAAAGCAGGTGGACGTACACCAAAAAACATCTTATACAAGCCATGAGCATGACCTGTTTATACTGTATGGTACTGTACAGCTGTTAGCTTTACACATCTTACTATAATTCACCAAATGTTTGTCCATCTGTCTGTCCGTCCGTTCGAAGGTACCGCAAAAACGGCTGAACCGATCGCAACGATATTTTGGGTGGGTAATCCTGGGATCTCCTGGAGTAAAATAGGCTATATTGTTTTTCCAATTTCAGCTTTGGCCTCCAGCATTTTCAGGTTTGGACTCCCGCATAACGTTTTTTTCCCGGGTGCCACACAAACGGCTGCACTGATTGCTGCACTGCTGCACCGATCTGACTCGGTGACCTCGGACAAAGACCTTTTATAAGGACATGGGTTGAATCCCTGCTTGAAAGAATGCCAACCCCCTCCCCGCCATCACAGCCGTCTCTCCAACTCACAATCCCACGACATTTGCGGAAAGGATTACCCAAGACCAATTATCTTCTTTTTGATTCGTATATAAACATCATTAAAAGTAAATAATGACCTCGGCCAAAGTTCAAACGACGTGGGTTTAATCTCTACATGAGAGAATTCCACATGGCTATTTGGGCGGTGTATAAGCCAACAGATCGCTGTCTCCATCGATCTTGCCGAGGCCGTAACACCTTTCGGTTCAAAATCCTTTTAACTGTTGAATTGGTTGTTTTTACAATGAGGGAAACATTAACAATGTTGTAAAAAGTTTATTTTGTGATTGGAGTTATGCTGTTTGGAATGAAAAAAGAGATATCGAGTTCAAGTGAATGACGACATGCCGTGATGGTTTCTACTTTTTGAACGTGAACTTCGCGGATCGCCATATGCAGATTTGCCACGGACCCACGATCGATGTTTCTATACGTGAACGTACCCGTTTGTTTGCTAACGGGTACGTTTTTCATGGAAGTCCTTCACTAACTTGCTGTCCATGTCTGACGTGCAACTGAGGGTGCCACAGGAATGTGGAATTTATTGGTTTCATGCTTTAGCATTCGCCGTATCTGCATTGCCTGTTTGCTTCTGGCGCCCCACCCATGCGTAGCACGGGTATCTCACTCGTTTATGAAACACACCTTTTACCAGCCATGTAAAAAACAGGTGGAGGTACGCAAAAAACATCTTGTATAAGCCGTGAGCATGACCTGCTTATACAGTACAGTACCGTACATTCACTGCTGTGTGATTTGCGTTTTCATGACTTTCGCGGGCACAAATTTTAGCCGCACTTTAATCGAGCTTCGTGGGATGTCCCACTAGATGTGTAAACAAGTCAACTCCGTGATGCAAACACTTCATTAAATCGATTACAATTTGCAATTGATGGTAAAGCATCATCAGAGATGTTATAAAATGTAAATGATTCATAAAATCTATTATTGAAATTAGCAGATAGGCTCGATACGGCATCATCCGATAACATCCCCCACAAACAATGGGCTCCCGCAGATACCCACAATGCTCGCAATCATACATATAAATGCAGATTGTGTCCTCAATCTCGATCATTGTTCTCGTCCCGTTGCTTCGACTTGTGGTTTTGACGCGCTCTGCTCATCGTTCAATAAATGGCTCCCAAACGCAAGACCATTGCTGGAGATGCGTCGACTACCTAGAGGCAGAAGAAAGTGATGTGCCTGACCCAGAAAGTGGAGCTGTTCAACCGGCTTTCGAGAGGAGAGAGTGCGGCCTCTGTTGGCAGGCATTACGGCGTCAACGAATCCACCGGTTGCTATATATGGAAGAAGGAGAAGGCGATTTGTGAGAAAGCTTCAGTGAGCACTGTATAGAGTATGAAGGTTGTCACCCATGTCCGGAATGTCCACATGGAAAGGATGGAGAAGACTCTCAGAATATGGATCGAGGACAACACGCAGACGAGGGACTTCATGCTGAAACCATGATGCTAAACAGTACCCTAAATCCGCTCATCAAGGAGGAGTTGGACGCCATTCGAAAGGTGTCCGAGGAGGAGGAGGCAGAGGCCGGCAGTAATGAGGAAGAGGTGCCGAGGTCCAATCTCAAAGTCCAGTTCCTGGGCGAGTTGCTGCAGGACACGTGGGCGATTGTCGACAGGGTGCAAGACGCTGACCCAGTCGTGGAGAGGTACCTCCAGTTCAAGAGGGGCTTGGATGATGCGCTGCTCCCGTACAAATAGCTGCATCGAAATGTTGGGCTATGTGTCAGGCAGCTCCCCATCACCCATTTCTTCAGCCCTGCCCCCTCCACCTCATGATCACCAGCATTCTCACCAGCGTCCTCACCTGCATTCTCACCAGCGTCCTCACCTGCATTCTCACCAGCGTCCTCACCTTCTACCTGTCCTGGCTCTCCCTTAGTGCACGATTTTGCTGCACCATCATTTGGGTTGCCCTCGAAGTTCGAGAAAGTATTGGGATTTTAATTCATCGTCATCGTCATCATCACCATCACCATCATCATTTGACAGTTGTGTGTGTTTGTAAAATAAGAATTTTAAACGGTACATGATGGTGTTGTGTTTTTTTATACTTTCACGGTACGGTATGGTTAAGCACTTTTAATAAACTGAGCGCATTCCTTCAATAAATTGGAAATGGTACCTGGTGGTTTTTTTTTTTGGTTTTTTTTTTATAAGCATTTTTTGTGAAACTGTAATAATGTGCATTTGCAATCGAAAACATTTTCAACTTAAAACATTTTCCTCTGTGAATCAGGAACAGCCGGGAACCTATAACGTTTTTTGCGCCCTTGGAAAAATTGCGAATTGGAACATGGCCAAACGGCTGGAACATGGCCAAATGGTTTGGCGGAACATGGCCAAACCCTGCGATTTTGCGGAACATGGCTGCGAAAAGAAAAAAACCCCGCGAATTTGCAGGACATTTTTCCACGAATTTGCAGGACATTTTTCCACGAATAGGGAAACATGTCGCATTTTATCAACCTTGAATGCACAGATTCCGCGACTAGCGGGGTCCGTCTCTATACATATATACTGTATATATATATATGGGGAGTAGGCAGAGGGAGATCCATGAGCTGAGAATGGAGTTGAGCAGCTTGAATGGAAGAGGGCAGTGGAAGGGGAGAGGAATGCGCTAGAGGTGTTGACGAAGCAGTTGAGGGTGAGGTTGGTGAAGTTGAAGAGAGTGGAAAGGATGAAGAGGCGAATAAAGCAGAGGTTCTTTGAGACTCCTTTTCGGTTTATGAAGGATCTGTTGGAGCAGTCTTGATCTGGTGAACTGAAGGTATCTAAGGAAGAGTTGGAAGGTCACCTGCATGTCACTTGCGCAGACACAAGGAGGGACAAAGTGGCGGGAGGACATTGAAGGCTTGGTGAGACCGACAGAGCCAGATGTTCCATTTGATTTGGCAGAGCCAAAGATGTCTGAGGTTGAGGCAATTTTGAGGAAGGCACGGGCGGCATCGGCTCCAGGACCAAGTGGAGTGCCCTACAAGGTGCTTAAGAGTTGAGAAGGCATCAGGCAGTATGGCGTTAGGTATGGCGCCAAGGAGTGCCCAGTCACTGGAGTAGGGTGGAAGGAGTTTATATTCCAAAGCAGGAGGAGGCTGTAACACTTGAGCAGTTTAGACCAATATCATTGCTCGATGTAGATGGGAGGATATTGATGAGTGTCTTTGCAGCACGGCTCTCAGGCTTCATCAAAGAGAATGGTTTTGTGGATGGTTCTGTGCAGAAGGCAGTAATACCAAGATCACCAGGATGGTCTGGAAAGTGTTACAGGAGGCAAAGGAAGGATGTTGCGGTGGTATAGCTGGATTTGGAGAATGTATATGGGTCAGTGCCGCATGCCTTGATCAGGTATGCCATGGATTTTTCTTTTGGGTGCCACGGATATTAAGGGATTTTTTGATGGCCTATTATGATCAGTTTTGGATGCGGTTTGTGACACAGTCCTATGTAACAGAGTGTGGACATGGGGAAAAAGTGGAACTAGCCCCTGGCCAGAGTTTGCCAGCGATGTTTGCATTCATGGACGACCTGACAGTTGTCCAACAGTCGGCTGATGCAGCAGTAGAGGTAGAGGGATGACTGGAAAGGTTGATGCGGTGGGCAAGAATGGGCTTTAAAGCAAGAAAGTCGAGGAGTGTGGTGGTGAGTCGAGGAGTGGTGGATAACATGCACAGGTTTGAGCTGGGAGTGGAGGTGGTTCCATCATTGAGGGAGGGTGATGTGAAAAGTTTGGGAAGATGGTTTACAGTGGAGTTGAATTATGTGGGAAGGGTGGAGGAGGTGAGGAACCAGCTTTTGAGAGGTTTGAAGAGGAATGATGGATGTGGTTTGCCAGTTAAGTTGAAGGAATGGTGTTTGAAGTTAGGATTAATGCCACGAGCATTGTGGCCATTGATGATATATCGATTGTGAATGGAGAGAGGATGGAGGTTGTGGTGAGGGTGTTTGTGAGGAGGTGGTTGGGAGTGCCACTCTGTTTGACGAACATTGCCTTTTATGGTCAGGCTGGAAAACTCCGGTTTCCCTTGACACCATTAACCGAGGAGTTTAAGGTGGTGATGGTGCAGGAGTTCATGATGTTGTGGGATTCGAGTAATTCAGTGGTAAAGAATTCTCTCCCAGAGAAGAAGGGAAGTCATAAGTGGAATGCAAGAGCAGAGGTGGATGAGATGGAGGAGCGGTTGTGTTACGGCTTGAAGCACACCAAGCCAAGCCTTCAATCACACTGTCTTTGTTTAAGGATTATCACACGAAAATCTCTTCCCACACATAAAACCAAGAAGGGAGAAAAGAGGGAAAAACCCGAATAGCCCAGTCCAAGAGTAGGCCGGTCCAAGAGTAGGCAAGTCCAAGAGTAGGCAGGTCCAAGAGTAGGCCGGTCCAAGAGTAGGCCGGTCCAAGAGTAGGGCGGTCCAAGAATAGGCAGGTCCAAGAGTAGGCCGGTCCCAGAGTAGGCAGGTCCAACAATAGGCCCCAGGGCAGGACCAATGGTAGGCCCCAAGGCAGGCCCCAGTGGTAGGCAGCAAGGGTTCGATCAACGTCACCCTTCAGGTGGAGAGATTGCAGCAGGACACTCCACAACCCCCGAAAAAGCACTCTGCCATCAGCCCTCCTCCAAAATGGCCACTCACTCCTCTGAATCACCTTCCTGGCCACACCCCTGCCCCACAGCCAATCATAGGCCTTATAGACATGGACCAAACCACTTGGTCTAACTCACAGGGGGGTGTGGGGGGAAGGAAGAAGAAAAAGGTCACAAACCGTAACACCTCCCCCCCTTAAAGAAGAAAACTTTACCCCAACAAAAGTTTTCTTTTACAAAGGCAGGATGAACAGTGCAAGCATAAACTTAACCCAGCATAAACAGTCCAATAAACAAACAGCCATCTCTCCTTGTGACATTTGCAGGCATCATAGCTCATAGTACCTTTTAAGCATAGTAACGTGGCACACCCGGCGGGGTTTCCATCTGTCATGGGTCTGCACCACGTAGTTCACCTCTCAGTTTTTTTTCGACCCAGTAGGGACCGCTAAACTTCGCCAATAGTGGCTCCCCAGGCATAGGTAGTGAAACTAGCACTTTGTCTCCAGGCCTAAAATTACGAGCTGTCGTATTCAGGTCAAAACGGGCCTTCATTACTCGCTGAGGTACTTTCAAATGTTCCTTGGCGACATTGCAGGCGGTGGTAAGTCTTTCCCGGAAAGTACCTACATAGTCCCGAAGGTTAGGGTACTCCGTCTCTTCGAGGAATATCTCTTTCACTACTGGGGAAAGAAAAACCCTATTGCCAGCCAAATCATTTCCCAGTAGGAAACTAATACCCTCTATGGGGAGAGTGGGGACTATTCCTACCATCACGGGTCCTGTGACCAAATCAGACTTCAAGTTCACCCTATGTAAGGGGACTGGGACATAACGACCTGCAATGCCCTGGATTAATGCACTCGCTTTCCCCGAACTACTCAAAGTCAATGGGAAAACGGTAGACAACATCAACGACTAGGCCCCAAGGCAGGCCCCAGTGGTAGGCACCACTAGTTCGATCAACGTCACCCTTCAGGTGGAGAGATTGCAGCGGGACACTCCACAACCCCCGAAAAAGCACTCTGCCATCAGCCCTCCTCCAAAATGGCCACTCACTCCTCTGAATCATCTTCCTGGCCACACCCCTGCCCCACAGCCAATCATAGGCTTTATACACATGGACCAAACAACTTGGTCTAACTCACAGGGGGGTGTGGGGGGAAGGAAGAAGAAAAAAGGTCACAAACCGTAACAGTTGCAACAGGAGGAGGTCGTGGGGATGGTACAGCACGGGAAGCATGGCATGGAGTGGATGAAGCATGAGCTATGGGGAAAGGCATGTGTGAAAGAGAGAAGGAAGATGGTTTAGAGGAAGGTGAGAAGAAAGGAGGAAGAGGGGAGATATGTGAGAGCAGTCGGCCAGGCACAGCAAGGTGCTTGGATGCGGTGGGAAGGTGTGCAGGTGAGGACATTGAAGTGGCAAGAGATTTGGAGGATGGAGCTAATATCAATGAGTTTCCTGTTGCGGTCAACATTTGATGTGCTTCCATCACCAGTAAACTTGAGATTGTGGGGGTTATTGCAGGAGGAGAGATGTTATTTGTGTGGAGGTTTGGGAACGGTGCAGCATGCACTGAGTGCATGCTCAGTAGCATTGGCAGCAGGAAGATACAAGTGGCGGAACGATCCGGTGCTGGCGGTGGTAGTGCAGATGGTGCAACAAGAGTTGCTGAGATCGAGAGAGAGAAGTGTGGAGAAGGAGACCGATGGGGGAGAGGTGTTGTTTGTCAAAGTGGGCCATGGTGGTAAGAGGTGGAAAGAGGAGGAGGAGGAGGTGGAAAGCAAGAGGGCTGTCAGATGCTTGTGATTGGCAGGTGGTGGCAGACCAAAAGCCACAATTGGTATTTCCAGAGGAGATCTTTGTGAGAAGGTTGCGGCCTGACATTGCCATTTGGTCAGGTACACCAAGACAGGTCATCTTAGAGGAATTGTCTGTACCATGGGAAGAGAACATGGAGGAGGTGCTCGAGAGGAAGAGAGGAAAGTACAGTGAGCTGGAGGCAGAGTGTCGGGGGAAGGGTTGCCGAGTTTCTTGTCAGCCATTTGAGGTGGGGTGTGGAGGATATATTGGCAATTCCTTTTCTGCATTTCTTGCTCGGCTTGGAATGTGTGGGACAGAAAGAAGGAGGATGTGTGACAGAGTGGCCTATGTTTCCTTGAAAGGCTCACTTTGGATTTGGAGGAAGTTTATGGAGGTACATCGAACGGTGTTGGTTGAAGTTGTGGGTGGTGGTTCATTTCAGCTTAAAGGGGTCGTGACTGAGTGTGGAAGAATTATGGAGGTGTGTGTGTGTGTGTTTTGCAGGAATGGGTGTAGTTTTGCATGAATGGGTGTGGTTTTGCATGAATGTGTTTTTGTTTGAGTGGTGCATGTTATTTGGGTAGGTGGTTGGTTGGTTAGGTGTGGTTTTTTTTTTTGGTGTGGAGTGAGTGGGTGATGGGCTGTGGATTCTGGGAGTGGAGGCGGTTTTGTTATTCTAGTCTGTGTTCTCACTGGCTGAGGGTGGGGGTATGTACGCATCCAGGTGTGGCTGCTGCATGTGGAGGCGTATGTGCCCCTGCTGGCTCAACGTAGCTGACCGCATCGGGTTTGAAGGGCCAAAACGGGATGATGCTGAGGACCTCGACTGAGGACCCGGTCAGTGCGGCACACTTGTGACGAGGTGTGTTTTGAACTTATATATATCTACAGACTTGGCATTTAATATGGAATATTTTTTTTGTGGGGTTGAACTTACTTTTCAAGATGTCTTAGAAGCAAAAGTTCATTGGAATTATGTTGAAATTATTATAGATTTTGTTTATGTGACCTTTAAAAGAAACAAACACCACATTTGACATTTCGAAACAAATAAATTGAGCCTTGAAAGTGATGTAAACTGATATCAAACTCAATTCATGGACAGTACTGTGTTAAACTTCTGTACGTTTTCCAGAATTATCTCTTTATTTTGCACATGAGCCAAATTTTTTTTTAACAAAAACAAAAGTTAAATCACGACTGGGATTACGGACAGTAAAATTACAGTTCAGTACTTCGTGTAACCCCGACGAGCATTCAGGAGAGCACGTGCACGTTGAGGCATGCTGTTCACGAGATTTGCCAAGGTTTGGACAGGAATTGCTTGCCATGCAGTGACAATAGCCTGCTGCAATTCACGCACAGAGGTCGGCTGCTGGTCCAAGTGGTCGATTTGATGCGTTAATTCTGCCCACAAGTTCTCTATCAGATTCATATCCGGGGACATGGCAGGCCACTCCATATCCCCTACACCACGGTCAACAAGAAAGTGTTGGATCATGCGAGCACGATGAGGCCGTGCGTGCATTGTCATCTTGGAAGACAAAGTTTCCTCGAAAGGCTGCACGAGCAATTGGAAGCAATGTTTCTTCCAGAATGGCCCTGTACTTGAACTGGTTCAGGTTTCCATTCAGAACAACCAGGTCAGTTTTGCCCCTTGCATGAAAAGCAGCCCAAACGGTCACCCCACCACCTCCAGCTTGGACTCTTGGCACTATACAATCTTTGTTGTAGGCTTCATGCACTTGTCTGCGCACTCGGACGTGGCCATCTTGACGATAGACCAGAAATATAGACTCGTCACTGAAGATCACGTGATTCCAGTGTCGTGGCTGCTATTGACGGTGCTCTCTGGCCCACTGCAATCGGCGCTGGCGGTGTTGTCTGGTCAGGCGTGGCTTTCTCAGGGGACGCCTGGCACGATAGCCTGCTTGAACCAGTCGTTGGTTGACTAGCCTTCTGGATACAGGCACATTTGTCAGTTGCTGCCACTCAGCCCTAAGCCGATTAGCTGACTTGGTACGGCCATTACGGACTAACTGGTGCAGCTGGCGATCATCCCTCCTTGTGGTTCTGCGGGGACGTCCTGGCCTCGGTATTGGAGTAGGGACACCCCTCTGAGCATTTCGTTTCAGGATCTTTGACACCTGACCTTGAGTGATGCCATACTGCCGAGCAATCGCACGCTGTTTCATGCCGTAATTTCGTAAAGCCACCACTCCATGACAAACAGCATTGTCGAGTTAACGGACCATCTCCAGAGGAAGCGGCAATAACTTTTGGAGACGTGCAGCAGTTGTTTTCCACTAACACAGAACGCAACAACACTTGTATACCCGACTGTGAAGCCAATCATCAAATGCACCTGTCCATACATTTTGCACGCCACCTGTGATATAATCCTGTTGTTGACTTCTTGCTGCGACAGACAATCAGTGACATGGTTCTTTTAACAAATAAATCACCAAAGTGTAAAATAAACTCACCAGATTGATATACTGAGTTAAGAAAGTAAACCTGTCAAGGAAAAAAAATATTCCATGTTAAATGCCAAGTCTGTATATATAGATATATATGTATATATATATATATATATATATTATATATATATATATATATATATATATATATATATATAATATATTATATATATAATATATTATATATATAATATATTATATATATAATATATTATATATATATATATATATATATATATATATATTATATATATATATATATATATATATATATATATATATATATATATATATATATATATATATATATATATGCAGTGGAACCTTGACTTACGAGTTTAATTCGTTCTGTGACCGAGCTCGTAACTCAAATTGCTCGTTTCTCAAATCAAATTTCCCCATTAAAATGCATTGAAATGCTATTAATCCGTTCCAGCCCGCCAAAAACCACACCAATTTTTTTTTAAATATACAGTATATATAAAAATATCTCGCGCTTTATATTTCACCTGTATGCAGCATACAAGTTGGCAGGATGGCCTGGACTGGAGGTACGCACACTTGACTCTAAACTGTCCAGCCTGGGTTTGAATCCCGACCCAGCTATAACCTGTCATGGGTGAATCACAGGCAGGGTGATTCATCAATGTGTGTACCGCCAAACTGGGCGCCCCGTTTGCGTCCCATTAGTTGTTGGATGTTAAGGATCTCACCGTGTTTTCCACAAAGAGAAGGCGAGCTATCGCCGGCACTCTGAACAAGTTGTGGCCTGGCATGCTCTTCTCCTCTGCCGTTATATACGTCCTCCTCGGCATCTTTTTCCAGAAGAGCCCTGTCTCGTCACAGTTGAGGATTTGCTGGGGGATGTATCGTTCGGCTTCTATCAGTTCGGCAAAAGTTATAATAAAATCTTCAGCTGCCTTCACATCCGCCTCACCAAGTCGACAACACGCACACCTCGCTCATGTTTTTCGACGATTGCGTGATTTATATCCAAGCACATCATCCTCTTCTTATTCTCAGTACCGTGTTTTCCACAAAGAGAAGGCGAGCTATCGCCGGCACTCTGAACAAGTTGTGGCCTGGCATGCTCTTCTCCTCTGCCGTTATATACGTCCTCCTCGGCATCTTTTTCCAGAAGAGCCCTGTCTCGTCACAGTTGAAGATTTGCTGGGGGATGTATCGTTCGGCTTCTATCAGTTCGGCAAAAGTTATAATAAAATCTTCAGCTGCCTTCACATCCGCCTCACCAAGTCGACAACACGCACACCTCGCTCATGTTGTTCGACGATTGCGTGTTTTATAGCCAAGCTCATCATCCTCTTCTTCTTCTCAGCACTGCACTTGGCACTCAATTTCTTAGGCCCCATGGTTAAAACTAAGAAATTTTCCAAAATAACCAAAATGCGAAAACAAAAATGCAGCGATATACGGCAGAGATACTGTACTTGCACGGCAAGATAACCACGTGACCGGAACCCACCTGGTGGCGGCTGGCGTAAACTCAAAATAACCAACATGCGAAAACAAAAATGCAGCGATATACGGCAGAGATACTGTACTTGCACGGCAAGATAACCACGTGACCAGAACCCACCTGGTGGCGGCTGGCGTAAACTCAAAATAACCAACATGCGAAAACAAAAATGCAGCGATATACGGCAGAGATACTGTACTTGCACGGCAAGATAACCACGTGACCAGAACCCACCTGGTGGCGGCTGGCGTAAACTCAAAATAACCAACATGCGAAAACAAAAATGCAGCGATATACGGCAGAGATACTGTACTTGCACGGCAAGATAACCACGTGACCGGGTGGCGAAAGCTCGTAACTCAGATCTCGGCTCGCATCTCAAAGCAATAAACCGCCCGAGCGACGGCTCGTATCTCGAAAAACTCGTAAGTTGGGGCACTCGTAAGTCAAGGTTCCACTGTATATATATATATATACACACACACACACACAGAGACTTTTTTTTTTTTTTTTTTTTTTTTTTTTTGTATACAATATCGAGGCTCGTGAAAGAGCGAACATTAATCACACAGAAAGACAAACCGACACATAAAACATATAACATAGGGAGCGGTAGACAAGATGGGGAGAGAGGGGGAAGGACACAAACACAACATTTGAGAGCAGGGACCGAGAGACGTGGAGACATCGAGAGATCTGAGAGAGGGCGAGGGCTTTGGGGGGGGGGGGCGTGGGAAGGGGGCGTGGGAAGGGGGCAGTGGGAGAGGTATAAAACATATGGCCACTGCCAGGACTTCCAGGAAAGAAGTTGGAATTTCAAACAAGGTGGATCTGGGGTGAATTAGCGGGGGTAGAAAAGCTCAAGGTTTTGGATGGGGGAAGATAAGAGATGGTGGTGAACAGCTGTTTTAAAGACCTGGAGGGAGGTGTGGGATTGAAGGGAGTGAGGGAGTTTGTTCCAGAGGCGGGAGAAAAGAGGAATGAAAGAGTGAAGGTGAGCGGAGAGCCGAGATTTCGGCAGTTTAACCATCAGAGGGTTGCTGGCAGATCTTGTGCGACCTGTAGGAATATTTGGGGGACAGAGCACAGAGAGAGCTGGGGGTGCAAGGCCGGAGAGGAGTCGGTAGAAGACAGAAAGACCACCTACCTGCCTGCGGTGAGTGAGTGAAAGGCCCTCAGAGATAGCTTCATCGCGGGAGATTCCAATAATTCTGAAAGCTTTGGTTTCAACAGCGTGAAGCCGAGCTAGGTGTGAGGCAGGAGCACCGGCCCATAGGGGAGAACAGTATTCCATTGAGCTGCGGATGAAAGCCTTGTATGTGGTGAGGAGCTCAGGTGTGCCGAGGAAGGACTTCGCACGACGGAGGATGCCCAGTCGGCGAATGGCTTTGGAGGCCAGCTTGGAAATGTGGTTTTCCCAAGAAAGATCATGGCAGATAGTGAGACCCAAAATCTTGAGCGACAGAACTTCTTGGAGAGGATTGTTGAGAAAGTAGATGGGAGGGTTGTCCAGTCGATCTTTTCGGAGAGACATAGTAAGAGTGTGAGATTTGTCAGGATTGAAAGACATGTTCCACTTGTTTGACCAGTCTGTGATTTTGTCCAGGTCTTCAGAGAGTGAGGAGGCAGCAGACTGCCGATCTGAGGGAAGAGGAATGGAGCGGCAGAGAGTGGAGTCATCAGCAAAGAGATAGAGAGGATTTTCGAGAGAGTCAGAGAGATCATTGATGAAGACCAGAAAAAGACGGCATTTAATATGGAATATATATTTTTTCTTGACTTGGGTTTCTTTTCTGAACTCAGAATATCAATCTGGTGAGTTTCTTTTACGCTTCGGTGATTTCTTTGATAAAAGAACCATGTCACTGATTGTCTGTCGCAGCAAGAAGTCAATAACAGGATTATATCACAGGTGGCGTGACAAAATGTACGGACAGGTACATTTGACGATTGGCTTCACAATCGGGTATATAAGGGTTGTTGCGTTCTGTATTAGTGGAAAACAACTGCTGCACGTCTACAAAAGTTATTGCCGCTTCCTCTGGAGATGGTCCGTCAACTCGACAATGCTGTTTGTCATGGAGTGGTGGCTTTACGAAATTCCGGCATGAAACAGTGTGCTATTGCTCGGCAGTATGGCATCACTCAAGGTCAGGTGTCAAAGATCCCGAAACGAAATGCTCAGAGGGGTGTCCCTCCTCCAATATCGAGGCCAGGACGTCCCGCAGAACCACAAGGAGGGATGATCGCCAGCTGCACCGGTAAGTCCGCAATGGCCGTACCAAGTCAGCTAATCGGCTTAGGGCTGAGTGGCAGCAACTGACAAATGTGCCTGTATCCAGAAGGCTAGTCAACCAACGACTGGTTCAAGCAGGCTATCGTGCCAGGCGTCCCCTGAGAAAGCCACGCCTGACAAGACAACACCGTCAGCGCTGATTGCAGTGGGCCAGAGAGCAGCGTCAATGGCAGCCATGACACTGGAATCACGTGATCTTCAGTGACGAGTCTTGATTTCTGGTCTGTCGTCCAGATGGCCATGTCCGAGTGCGCAGACAAGTGCATGAAGCCTACAACGAACATTGTATAGTGCCAAGAGTCCAAGCTGGAGGTGGTGGGGTGACCGTTTGGGCTGCTTTTCTTGCAGGGGGCAAAACTGACCTGGTTGTTCTGAATGGAAACCTGAACCAGTTAAAGTACAGGGCCATTCTGGAAGAAACATTGCTTCCATTTGCTCGTGTAGCCTTTCGAGGAAACTTTGTCTTCCAAGATGACAATGTATGCCATGGCCTCATCGTGCTCGCATGATCCAACACTTTCTTGCTGACCGTGGTGTAGAGCATATGGAGTGGCCTGCCATGTCCCCGGATATGAATCCGATAGAGAACTTGTGGGCAGAATTAACGCGTCAAATCGACAACTTGGACCCGTAGCCCACCTCTGTGCGTGAATTGCAGCAGACTATTGTTACTGCATGGCAAGCGATTCCTGTCCAAACCTTGGCAAATCTCGTGAACAGCATGCCTCGACGTGTACGTGCTCTCCTGAATGCTCGTGGGGGTTACACGAAGTACTGAACTGTAATTTTACTGTCCGTAATCCCAGTCATAATTTAGCTTTTGTTTTGTTGAAATTTTTTTTGGCTAATGTGCAAAATAAAGAAATACTTCTGGAAAACGTACAGAAGTTTAACACAGTACTGTCCATGAATTGAGTTCGATATCAGTTTACATCACTATCAAGGATCAATTTATTTGCTTTTAAATGTCAAATGTGGTTTTTGTTTCTTTTAAAGGTCACATTAACAAAATCTAGAATAATTTCAACATATTTCCAATGAACTTTTGGTTCTAAGTCATCTTGAAAAGTAAGTTCACCCCCACAAAAAAAAAATTCCATATTAAATGCCAAGTCTGCATATGTATGTATGTATGTGTGTGTGTATATATTGTTACTGACGCGGATTTAGATGTTATATTGACCGAGCGGTGGTGTATTACCGCGTCGGAACAGTTACTCCCCGATTAGCCCGATTCCACCCGACGTTGACCAGATCGCCCCACAGATATTCAATCGGGAAACCTCTAAAGCGACCGAAAGAGAAGGAAAAGAGAAAAAGACAGAGTACGGAGGAAGAACAGATTTATTATACACACACAAGCAAAAAGAAAGAGCGACCAAAATTATTTACAAGCAATGGATGGAAAAAGCAGTCACACAGTGCATCGTTAGCTTATTCTACTCATTTTACTTAATCCCAAGACAACGAGTAGGACAGGACGTTCACACTTACACAGGGGATATTGCAGGCAGGTAGGGCTTGAGGTGGATTGCTTGAGAGGGAGGCAAGGTCGGAGGCAGCAGCTCTCAATTCCTCGCGGTTTTGGCGGGAAAACCCTCCGTCGCGTATCCGCTGCTGTAGACGTCACGCGCTGGCTCGGCAGACCTGCTCATCTCCTGGTGGAGCCGTCTCCCTCTTTTCAGCGCGTCTCTCCAAAGCTGGTTTCCTTTGCGAGTACCTCTCCTCTTTGGCTTGGAGCGTTTCGCGTCTCACCGCTCCCCTTGGTGCCGCCTCTTCGCTCCTCTCCCAGGTCATCTCCCAAGTCATCTGGTAAAGCAGTCCCTTACAGTCGCTTTTATAACTCGGGGCGGAATCAAGCCGCCGGCTGCGAGGGCACGCCTACCGGTTCGCTCACCGCGGTGCTGATTGGCCATGCGACCCTCTGGCTCACTCCTCCCCTCTATGACGAGGTGGAGACACGCCTTTCTTCTCCGAGATTAGCACATGGGCAATGGCGGCTTGCGGGATTGAACACAACTCCCACCCTTTTGAAAGGAACTTTGGAGAGCGGAGATGTTTGGGGAAATTGCAAGGGCCTACTCTTATTTTGTTTGATACAATGCAAAGTCAATCTAGTGGGAAACACAGATTTAGCCTACATGGAATAAGGAAATACACTATTTAAAAAGATATATCGTGACCTGCGTGTAAGTTTCATGGAATTAACTAGGAGGACGGCTGCGACCATTATTTACATTAACAGGGTGTTACCATACTTTTGTAACGTTCACATTGTAACGTTTTCACATTCGTTACACTTCCTCCAAAATTGTTACACTTCTCAAAAAAACCGTTACACTTCTCAGAACCGTTACAATATATATATATATATATATATATATACGTATATATATATATATATATATATATACATATATATATATGTTTATTTATTTGTGCAACTCCTGTCCTGTGTTTTGTTGTGTTGTGTTGTCGCTGAACTACTTTCTCAAACTTTTGTGAAATCGTAACAAACTTCTGGTATGCACATATCTCTCCCGTCGGTATGTCCTAAGGGTATTTTTTTTTATTGCAATTTTAATTTTTTTTTTCTTTGGGAATTTTTTTGGGAAATCTTTTTTTTTTCAACTTCAATTGTTTATAAAATGTGATATCACGTATATTACAAATACATTTGTGCAAAATAATTGTTTGAATTATGATTGGTTTAAAGTTAAACCATGACAAAACGGCAACTCGGGTACAATCATTTATCTATACTAGGGCATGCCCGTACTATATATATATCTAAAATTATATCCCCCCCCTCTATTTACATGAAATGGTTTGGTCCAAAGCGAACGGCTTGCGAGTGGTGACAATCCCCCCCCTCTATTTACATGAAATGGTTCGGTCCAAAGCGAACGGCTTCCGGAGTTTGGTAAAGAAATCGCCATCGCGTACACAAACGCGCAGGAAAGCGAATGAATCGCAAATTCGTTTTTATTAGTTGTAAAACATAGTTTAACGCCAACATAGTTTGCAAACGTGAAATAAATGAATACGCTCTCAAATGTGCCATCCGAGGCAGAGTGTGCCCGCCACGTTCGGCACACGCGATAGTTCGCTGCTCTCTGATTGGTTGAATCGTTTTTTGGACATAGCTCGGTAAGTAATTGTCCGATTAATATGAAACCTTGAAAAGGCACATCCTCGGGTCCCCAGCAATATACCTGGCAAGTTTCAAGTATATCGGACCGGTAGTTGTCGAGAAACAGCGGTCACAGACAAACAAACAAACGTACAGACGTACAGACAGACAGACAGAGATTACTGGAATTATAGATAGATATCGACACATCTGGGCAGTGTCTGTGTTGTCACTTAACGACTCCCTCAAACTTTTGTTTCCGTGGTTGTGAAGTGTTTTTAATAACGTTGTGGTGGTTTTGAATCACGTGGTGGTGAGGTGTTTTAATATCACATGGTGGTGAGGTGTTTTTAAATCACATGGTGGTGAGGTGTTTTGAATTACGTGGTGGTGAGGTGTTTTTAATTAGGTGGTGGTGAGGTGTTTTGAATTAGTTGGTGATGAGGTGTTTTGAATTATGTGGTGGTGAGGTGTTTTGAATTACTTGGTGGTAAGGTGTTTTTAAATGACGTGGTGGTGAGGTGTTTTTAATTACGTGGTGGTGAGGTGTTTTTAATTAGGTGGTGGTGAGGTGTTTTGAATTAGTTGGTGATGAGGTGTTTTGAATTATGTGGTGGTGAGGTGTTTTGAATTACTTGGTGGTGAGGTGTTTTTAAATGACGTGGTGGTGAGGTGTTTTTAATTTCGTGGCTGTGAGGTGTTTTTATTACGTGTTTTATGGCTGTGAGGTGTTTTTATGACGTGTTTTATGGCTTTGAGCTGTTTTTAATTTCGTGGTGGTGAGGTGTTTTTATTACGTGTTTTATGGCTGTGAGGTGTTTTTATTACGTGTTTTATGGCTGAGGTGTTTTTAATTTTGTGGTGGTGAGGTGTTTTTATTACGTGTTTTATGGCTGTGAGGTGTTTTTATTATGTCTTTTATGGCTGTGAGGTGTTTTTATTTTCGTGGTGGTGAGGTGTTTTTATTACGTGTTTTATGGCTGTGAGGTGTTTTTATTACGTGTTTTATGGCTGTGAGGTGTTTTTATTTCGTGTTTTATGGCTGTGAGGTGTTTTTAATTTCGTTGTGGTGAGGTGTTTTTATTACGTGCTTGATGGCTGTGAGGTGTTTTCAATTTCGTGGTGGTGAGGTGTTTTTAATTTCGTGGTGTGAGGTGTTTTTATTACATGTTTTACGGTGGTGAGGTGTTTTGAATTACTTGGTGGTGAGGTATTTTGAATTACGTGGTGGTGAGGTGTTTTGAATTATGTGGTGGTGCGGTGTTTTGAATTACTTGGTGGTGAGGTGTTTTGAATTACGTGGTGGTGAGGTGTAATCGTCCCAAACTTCCAGTCTGCACCTACCCCTCCCCTATGTATGTGCTGAGGGGTTCTTTCTTGAAAAAAAAACATTCAACCTAAATCTTCAACCTAAATCGCCTATAAAAATGTAATATCACAAACACAACAAATACAATTGTGCAAAGTAATTGTTTGTATTATGATTGGTGAAAATCATGACAACACAGCAACTCAGGTACAGTCATTAGCCTCAGCTAAAATAAGCCTGTTCCTCAGTATCGACGCTTGGTGAGGCGAGCGCAGCGAGCTCGCTGCGCTCGCCTCACCAAGCTAGTATATATATATATATATATATATATATATATATATATATATATATATATATATATATATATATATATATATATATATATATATACGTATATCCAAATATATCTTCAGTTCTCCAGCTTTCAATGAGCGCACGTAATGACGTCACTGCCATGTACATACGCTCTGCCTGTCAAGCTCTCAAGAGAACCCTCCGACAGAGCAGAATTTGGGATCTTAGTTCATATACTGTCATAAGTGTATGTAAAACTCAGTTACCGACCTGGTTTCGCCCTTTTGGGGCTCATCAGGGCAACGCAGTGAGTCCTGCATACACTTATGACTCTGAAAACCTGTCGGTTATATACCAGTTACTATGTGATTTCATACCATCAGTGGTGAACCGCCATTAAGGTATCCCATCCAGCTATGCTGTACCTTAATTGGAACGATAAGTACCATCTGCCACATGGCACATTATCTCTGGTATCCACTCATTATATGGAATCGCCTGGATGCAGCCAGGAGCAACCAATCCAAATATATCTTCAGTTTTCCAGCTTTCAATGAGCGCACGTAATGACGTCACTGCCATGTACATACGATACATAGAGCACCAAACATGATGGAACATCCAGGCGATTGTGTGACAGCAATGATGCATGAAAGGCATCAATGGAAAGCTGAGGATCTCCTCACAATTGGTAAACCACATGTAAATTGTCAAACTAAATAACCTTTGCATATCAACCCCTTGAATTCGGATTACCTTTTTTTTTGATACGCACTGTATATACAGTCACGTCAAAAAGTAAGTACACCCCATGTAAAGTTTTGACTTTTTCAACATATTTCAACATGCAGCTATTTAATCTTCATTTCAACAATATTGAGAGAAAAAGGTGATATAATATAACAAATATCATGAAACATTTACATTTTGTAGTCCATTGTATAATTTAAATAAACATGAATGCAAATTTCGCATGTGGAAAAAGTAAGTACACCCTTGGCTCTAATAGGTGGTATTGCCCCCTTTGGCAGAAACAACCTCAAGTAGGCATTTCTTATAACTGTCTACCAGTCTCTGACATCGACTGGGAGAAATTTTTGCCCACTCCTCCATGCAGAATTCTTTCAGCTGTGCGATGTTTGAGGGGTTTCTTGCATGCACAGCTTGTTTCAAATCTGCCAACATCACCGCTTTGAACAAAAAAGGCGCAAAAACAGATCCCAGCAACTACAGACCAATCGGCCTTCTTCCAATTATCAGCAAAGTCATGGAATCCATCATTGCTTCAGATATGCAATCTTTCCTCTTCTCCAATGGCTTGATCTCTGATCATCAATTTGGTTTCAGACCTGGTCACTCTACTCGACATGCTGCTTCTGCTTTCTCAACAATGGATGGAGGTCCTCAATGCCAAACAGGAAATTAGAGCTGTCTCCCTTGACATATCACGTGCCTTCGATACGGTCTGGCACCCCGCTCTGCTCACCAAACTCTCCTCTTTTGGTATCCATGGAAATCTCCACGCATGGCTGGCGGACTTCCTCTCTCGTCGTAGTCAACGTGTGGCCCTGAATGAGTTTCTCTCATCTCCTCTTCCTGTTCAGGCTGGATTTTCCCAAGGCAGTGTTCTGGGCCCTGTGCTTTTTCTGGTCTTCATCAATGATATCTCTGACTCTCTTGAAAATCCTCTCTATCTCTTTGCTGATGACTCTACTCTCTGTCGCTCCATTCTTCATCCCTCAGATCGGCAGTCTGCAGCCTCCTCACTCTCTGCAGACCTCGACAAAATCACAGACTGGGCAAACAAGTGGAACATGTCTTTCAATCCTGACAAATCTCACACTCTTACGATGTCTCTCCGAAAAGACCGACTGGACAACCCTCCCATCCACTTTCTGAATAATCCTCTCCAAGAAGTTCTGTCACTCAAGCTTTTGGGTCTCACTATCTGCCATGATCTTTCCTGGGAAAACCACATTTCAAATCTGGCCTCCAAAGCCAGTTGCCGACTGGGCATCCTCCGTCGTGCGAAGTCCTTCCTTGGCACACCTGAGCTCCTCACCACATACAAGGCTTTCATCCACAGCTCAATGGAATACTGCTCTCCCCTCTGGGCTGGTGCTCCTGCCTCACACCTAGCTCGTCTTCACGCTGTTGAAACCAAAGCGTTCAGAATCATTGGAATCTCCCGCGATAAAGCTAACTCCAAGGCCCTCTCACTCACTCACCGCAGGCAGGTTGGTGGTCTTTCCGTCTTCTATCGACTCCTCTCTGGCCTTGCCCACCCCACCCCCCCCCAGCTCTCTCTGGGCTCTGTCCCGCAAATATTCCTGCAGGTCACACAATATCTGCCTGCAACCCTCTTATGGCTAAACGGCCAAAATCAAGACTCTCTGCTCACCTTCACTCCTTCATTCCTCTTTTCTCCCGCCTATGGAACAAACGCCCTCACTCTCTTCAATCCCACTCCACCCTCCAGGTCTTTAAAACAGCTGTTCACCACCATCTCTTATCTTCCCCCATCCAAAACCTTGATCTTTTCTACCCCCGCTAATTTCACCCCAATTTCCACTTTTTTGAAATACCAACTTCTGTCCTGGAAGTCCTTGGTGTCCTTGTGTTTTATACTTCTCCCACCCCCGCCCCCCTTCCCACACCCCCTCCCCCCAAGCCCTCTCCCTCCCACACATCTCCCTGCTCTCAAATGTTGTGTTTGTGTGCTTCCCCTTCTCTCCCCATCTTGTCTTCCACTCCCTCTTTTGATATATTTTGTTTGTCTGGTTGATTTGTTTGTGAAGTAAATGTTAGCTCTTTCACGAACCTCGATTCAGTATACAAAAAATAAAAAAATAAAAATCCCCCCACAACATCTCGATGGGATTTAGATCTGGGCTTTGACTTGATCATTCCAGAACCCTCCATTTCTTTCTTTTCAGCCATTCCTTGGTGGATTTACTGGTATGTATAGGGTCATTGTCATGTTGCAAGGTCCACCCTCGGTTGAGCTTCAACTTTCCGACAGATGGCCTCACATTATCCTCAAGCACGCTCTGGTACAATGAAGAATTCATAGTGGATTCTATGATGGTGAGCTGCCCAGGCCCTGATGCAGCAAAGCTGCCCCAAACCATAATATTTCCACCACCATGCTTTACAATTGGTATCAGGTTCTTGTGGTCAAATTCTGTCTTTGGTTTTCGCCAAACATGTCTTCTGGTACTGTGGCCAAATAGCTCTACCTTTGACTCATCCGTCCAGAGCACATTGTTCCAGAAGTTCTGGTCTTTGCCTAGGTGTTCATTGGCAAACTTTAGTCTTGCCCTGATGTTCTTTCTGGACAGCAAAGGTTTCCTCCTGGCACACCTCCCATGCAGAACAAATTTGTGCAGCCTCTTTCTAATGGTAGACTCGTGCACTTTGACATCAACAGTGGCAAGAGCTACCTGTAGGTCCCGTGATGACATTTTGGGGTTCTTAGAGACTTCTTTCAGCATCTTGCGGTCTGCTCTCGGGCTGAACTTGCTGGGGCGGCCTGGCCTGAACAAGTTGGCAGTTGTTTGGAATCTTCTCCACTTGTAGATTATCTTCCGGACAGTCGAATGATTGTTTTTTAAGTTGTTTGGAGATCTTTTTAAATCCCTTCCCAGACTCGTAGGCATCTATAACCTTCTTTCTGAAGGCCTCAGAGAGCTCTTTTGATCTAGGCATGGTGACGCCACACACTTCAACAACAAAGAGTAAACCAAACGAAATGTCTGAGGTTTAAATAAGACAGGTTCCTCCAAGATCCTCTCGAACGATATTCTAATCATTTGCACCTGAGCTGGTGCACCTGATTCTAATTTATGTAAATGTTACAAAATGTAAATGTTTCATGATATTTGTTATATTATACCACCTTTAACTATCAATATTGTTGAAATGAAAATCAAATAGCTGTATGTTGAAATATGTTGAAAAAGTCAAAACTTTACATGGGGTGTACTTACTTTTTACGTGACTGTATATATATATATATATATATATATATATATATATATATATATATATATATATATATATATATATATATATATATATATATATAATATATACATGTATATATACAGCAATACCCCGGCCTACGTCATTAATTCGTTCCATACGCCGTGACGTAACTCGGTTTTTGACGTAAACCGGGCGTAATGCCTTAAAAATGCCTTAAAATGAAGACAAACACCGTAAAACTAGAGTAAATAACTGGAGGAGGCTGCGGCTTCGCCCTGAATCTTTGCCGCTCCCTGTCGGGAGTCCCTCCGTTGTTTTCTATTGGTCGGGTCTTCTCCTCGAACGGGGTGACCGGCATGGACGTGTCGACCGTGAGCGGGCTTGTGTGCCGTGTGGCTCCGCGGCCCGCTTCACCACGGCATGCTTTGCCCAACGTGTCCGAGCAGTTTCACCGGTGGTCGTGTCGTGTCGTCTGTGACGAACGATCGAGCTCAGGGTTCCGTGAACCCGGCCGCCCCGGGGATCGACGCTCGCCTCCGAGTCGTAGACGTGCCCCGTCTTTCCTCGAGTGGCTGAAGTTGCGTGCTTCTTTTTTTTGGACGATGCGATATACGCAGAAACGACGATGTACAGGCAGGCATTTGAAAATCCATGCACATGTGCACATGCACACATCGATCGGTTCGTCGACGCCGGATGTATACATATACATACATATATATTGATATATACATGTTTGTTTTTTATATATAAGCTGAGGATATATATATATATACAGCAACACCCCGTTTTACGCCATTTCGACCTACGTCAAATCCGACTTTACGCCACTCTTCGAGAGTAAATCTCAGTTCAGCGAACGTCATTATGTGCGACTTTACGTCACTCCTACATCATAAAAGGAGGACGTGAAGAAAATATATTTAAAATAAATAAAATAGTACATAAAATTAACAATAAAAGAAGCTAAAAACCAATTTAAAATACAATAAAAAGCACATTAAAAATATGAAAAATGTATATATATATATATATACAGTGGGACCTCTAAATCCGAATTTAATTCGTTCCAGCGGCAGTTCGGATTGGGAAAAGTTCGGAATTAGAACCTATTTTCCTCATAAGAAATAATGGAAAGTGAATTAATCCGTTCCTGGACCCCAAAAACCCATTATCAAGACACTGTTAACTGCAAATACACATGATTCAAGGTAAAATAAGATGAGTAAATGCCCTAAATATCAACTAATAATAATAATAAAAACAAGAAGTAAATGTACTAACATGAAAATAACTGCATTTACCTTCGTGGAGAGTTCTGATGGTGCATGTGGAGGCTGGAGAGGAGGAAGGAGGGAGAGGGTTTTATTGCTTGGAAGGTGAGGCACCTTCCAAGCTAACATCAGATGACTTGACTTACGGTGTTTGCTCTCTTTGTCTCTGAACACCACTTGTAGAGGGTTGGGGCTCACTAGGCTTGCTTTCTTTAGAGAACCACCTCTCCAAAGTTGCCTGGTGTTGGCGACTTTTCTTAATTTTTCTGAAGTGGTCAATCACATCGTCACTGAACAAGTTAATGCTCCTGTTAACCACTGCTTTAATAGGGTGCCACTTTTCAACAATGGCCTGTGTTTTAGACCAATGGAAGCACAGTTCTCTAATTTCAGCACTGGAAATATGAACGACGCTCGCGGCGGGAAATATGAACGACGCTAACGCTATGTTGGCGGTTCGGTTATAGAAATACATTCGGAATTAGGGACAAAATTTTCTCGAATTTACGGTTCGGAATTAGAGTAGTTCGAGATGAGGGGCGTTCGGAATTAGGGGTCACTACTGTATATATATATATATATATATATATTGTTACAGACGCGGTTTAGATGTTACTTTGGGCCGAGCGGATGGTCCACCGCGACGGTTACAGGATCCCCAATTGGCCCGACTCCCCCAACGTTGACCAGATCGCACCACAGATATTCAATCGGGAAACCTCTAAAGCGACCGAATGTAAAGAGGAAGAGAGAAGAAGACAAGAAGACGTACAGAAGAGTAATTGGATTTATTATTTACACATATAAGTAGGAAGCAAGCAGTCACGTTTATTTACAGGGACATGAGACGCAGGTGACACAGTGCAATCTTTAGCTTATACAGACTTATTGTTACTACCCAGGACAGCACGAACAAAACAAACTCACGTACGCAAATGGATGGAAATTGCAGGCAGGAATGACAGGAGGTGGGTGGCTGGAGGAAGGCCCGGAGCTGGCTGGAGTTTGATCCCGCACGGGACGTCGGGCTGGACCTCGACGGCCGCCGATGCCACCGATCCTGTCGTGTGCGCGGGGTAGCGGGTCGGAGCTGCTTGGTGGAGCCAAGCCAACGCTGCTGGTGGGGGGTCTGGCGTGATGGGTTCTCTCGCGTGACGGGTTCTCTCCTCTCTCTTTTGTTTGTCCAACCACTCTTTCTCCAACACAACCACTCAACGCAACCACTGACCACCCCTGACGACCAACTCAGCTCTTGTCATGGACCTCTCCACGCGCTCTTGCTCTGACGACCCAGCTCCTTCCCCTGTACTCGTCTCTCCTCTGTAAAAGCTCATCTCTCTTGGGGGCGTCTCTCATGGGTTATATATCGCCCCACCCTTGAACCTTTGCGAACCTCCCCGATCGCTCTTCCTCCGCCCTCTCAAACCAAACCCCTCGTGCTCGGTTGGTTGTTCGGGGCTGGCTCACTCCTCCCCTCTATGACGAGGTGGAGACACACCTTTCTTCCCCAACCCTGCCTCGTGGTCAATGGCGGATGAAGGGAAAACCGCCCAAC
Organism: Myxine glutinosa; assembly: GCF_964187855.1. Taxonomy (NCBI): domain Eukaryota; kingdom Metazoa; phylum Chordata; class Myxini; order Myxiniformes; family Myxinidae; genus Myxine; species Myxine glutinosa. Next base: position 115,628,048 of record NC_136268.1, on the reverse strand, counting down.
ATGCAGTTGGCAATGCGAATTGCAATTGACGAAAAGGGGGGAATGGAAGTGTTGGGAGTGGGAATGAAGGGAATCTATCTCTTTCACTGGTGCAATGGAGTATTTCAATTAATGGGAGACACAGCCTTACCCTAAAAACACATAATAAGATATAACTATTGAACAGGGGTATTCTATGATTGGCTGTGGTGTGGATGCTTTATGGACTAATTATGGGATGCCCTTTGACCTTTACACAGCTCCGGAGGCAGGAGGCACAGAATAAACAATAATAATAATTCACACAATCAAAAAAATATACAGTCCTCATATCCGCAACACTGCACCCTCCTCCTCTTAGGCACGTCCCGGGCCTACAACTCTTATTTAGTGTGACACGTAGGTGTAGTTCCCTCTACTTTTAACCTGACCCTGAGTGCGACAGTTTTAAAACATAAATAAATGTGTCCCGCTGCTCTATTGCACCCTGCCTAACAGACTTATGCCCACAGTTAACCGAATTACGGAATTGTTCTCAAACTATACATTTACGGTGGGGAGCATTATTTACAGTGACGTTATTTCTTATTTACAACGCAACCCAGGACCTGTTTTTTTTTTTCTTTTTAGGGAACAAGAAAAAGAAATTCCTGTTGGGAGGGAGGAGACAGCACGCATTGCATCGATGCACCAGTACCAATACCACCAAAGCACCCAAAAGCACCACAAAGCACCAAAAGCACCACTCGGTGCACAGTCACCACGGTTCATAATAAACACAACAAAACAACTGGTGGTGGTCTTCTCTTTCTCTGCTGGGCCGATGTTCTTCCCGACATCTTCTGGCTTCATGCGGCCTACTTGGAAATAATAAAAAGCACAACTTGTGTTCATTTTTATTTAGGGCCTCAGGGGCCAACTAAGGGTGGTCCACCTGTTTGGCATAGGTGCCGCCTTACCGAGGTCCGCAAGCAAGATTCCCTGGCCACTATGGCCGGTCTCCAACAGAGGTGCCCTGCCCCAGAACCTGGGGTCCATCAAGTGGTACTTGGCCGCAGAACAGCGGTCCATAAAGTGGTACATCAACGCAATGCATGCTGGTTCTGAGAATCTCGTGCGCACAATGGCCATCTCACGCACGCTCCCCTCGGCACCCAATGGCGCACAGGTCCTCAAGTGGGAGACAAAAGGGGGGAAGACAAATGAGCGAGGGGTAAGGTCACCAGGGTACACGTCAATAAAGGCAATGCAGGGTGAAGTGCGTACGGAGAGCGAAGTGAGAAAAACTCGTCCCTACCGTACGTCACCCCCCCCCCTCCCCCTGTCACCTACACTACCCTTGCCCTTACCCCATATTTACAAGAATTTACACCTTTACAAATTCGTCACTACGTCTTGTCTTCCTCATCTTTCCCTTCTTCACCAAATTCATCTCCAATCCCTCTACTTCAAAATTTGCCATCACCAATTCATCATCAATCCTCATAAGGAGGGAGAGATGGAATTACGCACAATGTCACACCCACGTCATGATGCGTCTCACAATCCAAAACATTTGCATTAATGAAAAATAATAAAACATGGCATGGTGTGGAGTTACCTCATCTCAGGTGAGTGGATGCAGATGGTGCGAGGAGACTTCAATCCTAACTATCCTCTAAATGACTTTAACACCCTTTACACTACCCGGGGTCTTTCCCTGCCAATCCATTGGCCACTTACTCTATGGGTTCTAACAACCAATTCCCATTGACCAAACTGTGGTGCTTCTCAATTTGGGGTCTCACTTCCCCAGATTCATCTCCCGGTGCCCTTGCACAATTTCTGGGCTGTGACGTGTAGCTCTCCCAGCAGGTTTACCCACCTGCACACCTCCACCACTGTAGTTGCCACCCGAGCTTACCTAGCTCCTCACCCTAACCTAACTAACTGGGGAAGACCCCTCCTGGCTCTGTCACCCCACTCGGTGCCCTCTGGCACTGGGCTACCCGGGTTCGTCCTCCGGATCCTCGGGCCCCATCCACAACAACTACTACCGGCTCCCAGAGCCCACCTGTGGCCTCACCTGGCCGACATCCTCACAGTGGTGGAGTGCCCAAACCAACTACACACACTAACAGGCTACACGCCCAGCCATTTCCACAACACTAATGCACCCATCCAAACATCATTCTTCCACTCGCACCACAGATGCCAATATCCAAACACAATTTACCTATACCCTCTACCTAACGCTTACACTACCCGCCCCGGGTATTCGTGATGGGGTCCATCCTTCCCCCATTCACACCTTCGCACCATCCACTCCACTCCATAGTTTCCACCATACTCACTCCACGACCATCCATCCCAATACGCCATATATCCCATACCATTTATTCCACACAACCATTCTCCATACCTGTTGTTGCACACCTGTGCACTCATACCTGGTGACACCTGCACCCTCCTTTCTTCCTGGACCATTTGGTCATCACAATACACAATCACCACTACTATCACTCAAACACTGCTCCACACACCTGTTCAGTTGCACACCTGTGCAATCACACCTGTTCAATTCTCAACCACACGGCATCATCTCATCTAACTACTCCCCTCTGAAACTTGCGCTTCCCAGTCGCCCCTTTAAACTATTGCGCTCCCACGTCATTATCATCCACGCTAATCTACCTGCGTCCCCACTACAGGTATCCTTGTCACTAACTAACCTTAACGTCACCTAATGTCATCTTCTAGGTCCCTACACACGATATCCTAACCCACCCGGGCTAGTTTTCACTGCCATCAACCCCATAAGCTAGTGCTCCTTTGCCCCCCCCTGTGAGGGATGACAGAGTTGCCATCCCACCACATCGGGGAGGTCCTACTATCAATTTGGCACACCAAATTTCAGCCAATCAAAAATTTTGCCAATCATCTGCCAATCACCGTACCAATCATCAAATTTTGCCTTTTTCTAATTTTGGGTCCAAAACACTAACCTCATCACTCGTCTACTTATTAGATCCTCTCGGTGCGCCAATTCCCTTCTAAAGCTCGGCTTCGTACAGCCGAGCAATGAACGCGAGTTCTTTGGTGCCGGCGGCTGGATGCGTCCGGCACTCGGTGCAGGGACGGGGGCTTACCCGTGCCGAGATCCCACGCACCACCTCGGCGTGGAGCCATCCAATGTCCCGATCTCGACCTGCCGGCACGTCTCAACAAAAAGTGGTCGCCATGACGACCCTTCCTATCGGGCTGCCCACTCCGCCTAGTGGAGCCCGGACGCGGCCGTTCCCAGCACGGCCCAGCGTGGATCGCGTACGGCGGTCCTTTCGAACCCGCCATGGCTCGGATCCCCGCTGGTTCTCGCGGCACGCGAAGCCCGGCACGCACCGAGGGCCCGATTCGGCTAAAAGTCGCTCTAACCGCTAACCCGGTTACCGTCGATGCCTCACCTGCATGCTTACACGCATACGCTACCCCTTTCTTGCTCATACCTCCAGCTGTTCCCATGCTCCTCGTACCTTTCCTTACACACCTCGGTACACTCATTCCGCTCACAGACTTGGTCACACACCTGACCACCGAACACTTTGGCACACATTCGTTGTTCGCACACCTCACCAACACACCTCTTCGCGTCCCTTCCTCGGTCACCTCCTCTGTGACAATCACAGGTGTGCTTTCACTCGCACACCCAACCACGTGCCTCACGACCAACTCAAGTGTGCATTCCCACACACGCTCTACCAATTCCAGGTGTGCATCCTTGCTCACCTGTCACAACCAACTCACGCTCCGTGTCACTCTCACTACTTTCACCTCCACTCTCGGTCGCGCACTCACCCTTACTCTCGACAGCGCACTCTTTCCTCATGCACCTGTCCGTTACACACCTTTCTCGCGCACACTCCTGCGCACACTCTCCCGTTACATCCTCTGTAACACTCACCACAGGCGTGCATTCTCCTTCACTCTTGACAGCGCACTCTTTCCCCATGCACCTGTCCGTTACACACCTTTCTCGCGCATCCTCTTGCGCACACTCTTTCGTTACTTCCTCCGTAACACTTACCACACCGCGCTTCCATGTGCTCCCTCGCACACGCGCTACGACCGACTCACTCTCGACAGCACACTCACTGGTCGGCGCGCACTTTTTCCTCACGCACCCCATGGTCGGACATTCTCGCACACCTCTTTTTTCGCACACCAGACCTGTCGCACACTTCACCAACGGCCTTTCACGAACACTCGGATCTAAACCAATCCCCAAGCCGACTGAAGCTTTCCTCACATCATGTACATTTCCGATTATATCGCCACTCACCTTGGCACCTCGTCTCCGCACCTCTTTTGCCACCTGCAAACTTTTTATTTGGTTAGTGAGCAGCACATCACGATTCGAGCATAGACCTTGTACCAATTCCATTACTTCCTCCTTTATCTCCCTCTTAGTTTCCCTCCGTCTCTTCTTAATTTCACTCACCCCCTCTTCCACCGCCTCTAATTTTCCTTTACCTCCTTCATCTCCCGGTGCGCCCCCTCTATCTCTTCCTCTAACGCCACCTTAACCGTTTATATGTGCGTCCTCACCTCTCGGTCCTTCGTCTCCATTACTTCTGTCACCTCCTCCAACTTCTTCGTCAACCCCTCATGTACCATCTGACATTCCTTTTGTGTCGCTATTAATTCGTTTTTAATGTCCTTTTGTGTCGCTTTTAAACCCCCGATGATTGCAGTGTTCTTTTCCACTTGGTCCGCTAGTTCCCTTTGTCCGACTGTCAGCTGTTCTACTCCCTTCGTCAGACCCTCTATGCCCCCCTGTAACCTAGCCGTATTATTCCTCACCTCTTTCTCCATATGCTTCTCACCTCGCTTTACCTCCTCGCGTAGCCCCGAAACCTCCTCACCTACACCTCGTCGTATCCCCTCTTTCATCTCCTCCATCTCTTTTGTAGATGCCACCCTCATCTGTCCCAATTCATCCCTCTGAGCATCCAGTTTACTTTCTAACCCGATTTGCACCTCCTCTATCTGGTTCCCCATTCGTTTGATTTCCCTGGCAGATTGTTCCCCTATTTCCCGCAATTTGTCTTCCATCCTATTTTCTAACCCCATTAACCCATTTTTCACCTCTTTTATCCCATTGTCTAACCCCTCAAATTTCTTGTCTAATCCCTCACCGGTACCCCTCGCTTCTTCTCTCATTACCCCCATTTGGCCCTCCAATCGCTCACCCTGAGCATCCATCCCTTTGAAATTATCGTCTGTTTTTACCATAAAGGCCATCATCTGTTTCATAAACAGGTTCCAATTCATTGGCATCTCGGGTTCGGCTACCGCGACCATGGGCGCGGCTAAATTTGGTGCCGCAACAACCATGTGCGCGAGGACGCCATCTTGTGCGCCCGAAACCTCGTGCGCGAGAGCGCCATTTTGTGCGTCTGATACCCCCTCAACCACATCCTCCATATACATTTCCCCGAGGTCCTGGGTTACCCCTAACCCGTCTATCTCCCCCACCGACATCCGATCGCCTTGATTGTCCATGGCGCGATCTCAAAATTCGGGTTTTATAAAACAAAATTTCGGCAGCTCGTAATTTTGACCAAAAATTTTTTTTTTCTACACGTTTTAAAAATTTGGTTCGGGCCTCGAATCTCACTCCTCGACACCAATTGTTACAGACGCGGTTTAGATGTTACTTTGGGCCGAGCGGATGGTCCACCGCGACCGTTACAGGATCCCCAATTGGCCCGACTCCCCCAACGTTGACCAGATCGCACCACAGATATTCAATCGGGAAACCTCTAAAGCGACCGAATGTAAAGAGGAAGAGAGAAGAAGACAAGAAGACGTACAGAAGAGTAATTGGATTTATTATTTACACATATAAGTAGGAAGCAAGCAGTCACGTTTATTTACAGGGACATGAGATGCAGGTGACACAGTGCAATCTTTAGCTTATACAGACTTATTGTTACTACCCAGGACAGCACGAACAAAACAAACTCACGTACGCAAATGGATGGAAATTGCAGGCAGGAATGACAGGAGGTGGGTGGCTGGAGGAAGGCCCGGAGCTGGCTGGAGTTTGATCCCGCACGGGACGTCGGGCTGGACCTCGACGGCCGCCGATGCCACCGATCCTGTCGTGTGCGCGGGGTAGCGGGTCGGAGCTGCTTGGTGGAGCCAAGCCAACGCTGCTGGTGGGGGGTCTGGCGTGACGGGTTCTCTCGCGTGACGGGTTCTCTCGCGTGACGGGTTCTCTCCTCTCTCTTTTGTTTGTCCAACCACTCTTTCTCCAACGCAACCACTCAACGCAACCACTGACCATCCCTGACGACCAACTCAGCTCTTGTCATGGACCTCTCCACGCGCTCTTGCTCTGACGACCCAGCTCCTTCCCCTGTACTCGTCTCTCCTCTGTAAAAGCTCATCTCTCTTGGGGGCGTCTCTCATGGGTTATATATCGCCCCACCCTTGAACCTTTGCGGACCTCCCCGATCGCTCTTCCTCCGCCCTCTCAAACCAAACCCCTCGTGCTCGGTTGGTTGTTCGGGGCTGGCTCACTCCTCCCCTCTATGACGAGGTGGAGACACGCCTTTCTTCCCCAACCCTGCCTCGTGGTCAATGGCGGATGAAGGGAAAACCGCCCAACATGCAGTTGGCAATGCGAATTGCAATTGACGAAAAGGGGGGAATGGAAGTGTTGGGAGTGGGAATGAAGGGAATCTATCTCTTTCACTGGTGCAATGGAGTATTTCAATTAATGGGAGACACAGCCTTACCCTAAAAACACATAATAAGATAAAACTATTGAACAGGGGTATTCTATGATTGGCTGTGGTGTGGATGCTTTATGGACTAATTATGGGATGCCCTTTGACCTTTACACAGCTCCGGAGGCAGGAGGCGCAGAATAAACAATAATAATAATTCACACAATCAAAAAAATATACAGTCCTCATATCCGCAACAATATATATATATATATATATATATATATATATATATATATATTGTTACGGGACCGCGGTGAGGATGATGTTTGCCGAGCGGATGGCCGCCGCGCCCGAACAGTTACCCCGACTAACCCGATTCCTGAATGTTGGCCGAATCGCGCCACAGATATACAATGGGGAAAAGACTAAAACGAAGGATGTAAAGAAGAAAGAAAGACAAAGGGTAAGAAATACCAATATAATTTATTTCTATTTACACCCAAAAGTAACCAAGGAGAAGGAAGGATAATAAAATAAAGACAGAAGGAATCAAGAAGACACAGTGAAAATTGCTAGCTTATCTAAACAGGCTTAACTTATATCCAGGACAGAACAAACAAAGACGGACTCACATGAATTGGGAATTTGCAGGCAGGAAGGATCGGAAGGAGGTGGGTGGCTGGAGGGGGAGGAAGGCACGGAGCTGGCTGGAGCTCGATCCCGCACGGGACGTCGGGCTGCACCTCGATGGCCGCCGATGCCACCGATCCTGTCGTGTGCGTGGGGGTAACGGGTCGGAGCTGCTTGGTGGAGCCAACGCTGCTGGTGGGGGGTCTGGCGTGACGGGTTCTCTCTCCCTCTCTCACAAACTCCAGGACTCTCTTTTGGCTTGTCTGTGATCTGATCTCCTCCCTCCTCCACACTTCTGGGGGCGTCTTCCTCGGGTTATATAAGCCCCACCCTTGACCCTTTTGCGAACCTCCCCCAAACATTCTCTCTCCGCCCTCTAAAGCCAACCCCTCGTTCTGGGTTGGTCTGCAAGGGCTGGTTTACTCCTCCCCTCTATGACGAGGTGGAGACACGCACTTCTTCCCCGACCTACCTCGTGGCCAATGGTGGTTTTGGGACGATTCGAGCTAGCCACAGCCAAAGGGCAGCAATGGCGAATGAAGAAAACCGCCCAAATGCAGTTGGCAATTGCAGCAAACCTGGAAAACCTGGCACTTTGAAGATGCCATGTCGGAGGGATCTACTTTATTTAATGCAGTGCAATGGAGTGTCAAATTAATGGAAGACAAATCCTTAGCCTAATACACAGAATAAGGAAATAACTGTCAACAAGGGAAGGGGGCAATCTATTAATTATTGGCTAACGTGAGTGCTTATGAACTAATTACGGGATGCACTTTGACCTTTATACATAACTGGAGTAAGGAGGGCGATATTTTTACAACAATTTACACAACAACAAAAAAAAAACCATTCTCATATCCACAACAATATATATATATATATATATATATATATACCCCCACCCCATAAAACATATACGTATGTATATATATATATATATATATATATACTGTATATATATATATATATATATATATATATATATATATATATATATATATATATATATATATATATATATATATATATACACACATGTATATATCCCTGTATGTATCTGTTCAAAAGTTGTGATTGGCAGGTGGTGGCAACATTGGCCTTGCACATGGCGAGGCAGCTAAGGATCGTGGGTGCTGTGCACCGATTACGCTCCCTGTGGGTTTGAGAGAGACGTGGACACTATTTGGGATAAAGAACAACCTTTTAATTTGATGTAGCTCCCACTGTTGTCTTTCAGAGCAGGTGTGGGAATTGTTCCCAAATGTACGGAGGTTTTAAAGATTGTTTTCATTTTCCTTGTCTGCATGTATCCTCACATCGGAGGGTGTTGGACGGACAAGTTTTTCTCCCATGGAAATACCATTTTGTGTGGTGCTGAGGTGGATCCGTCCAATCCCCACTGTTGAATCAGTGACTAGCTGTTGATCTGCACGTGTACTTTTGCTGGAGATGATTTTTTCTTTCAGTAGCGAAAATTATTTTTTCTCTGAAAGTTGATCATTCTGCTCAGAACAGATGTCTTTCTCTGGTGTTATTCTTCCATCCAGCTTTTGAAAGAACAGTGGCCTTGCACGTGGCGAGGCAGCTAAGGATCGTGGGTGCTGGGCACCGATTACGGTCCCTGTGGGTTTGAGAGAGACGTGGACACTATTTGGGATAATTTATTTTGCCCACTTTGGAATGCGCTTTCGGTGAATGCAGCATCGTCGTTTGTCAAGACATCGTTGCGGCTCAGTGTATTTGAATATGATCCCATACCGAAGAGCTTCCCAGAATAGGGGGAGGTATGATTTTTGAGGAATTCCTGATGTGTGGAAATGAATGGTTGTTATCATGGCCATTCGGAGTAATTTGAAATGCGTGTTTTGTTGAACTTGGTCACCACAATGTGTATAAAGCAATCATGAGAGTCGCACATTCGATTGTTCGTTTGGATTTTTCCATTCTCTCCTCTCCGGCTCAAAGTTAGAACCTCATCCTACTATGATGTTCGCGAATGTGAGAGGTTTTGACGGGTGGCCGTTTCGACTTGCTTTGCCGATTGGATTTACACGTTTCCTGATCCACTGCCTTGATTGGCTGCTCGGGGAGGTAGACCTGAAACTCATCTGAAGTTGGACGGAATTGTTCGTTATTGATTTGACCTTTGATGCGATGTGCTTTGGTTGGAGTAGATTTTTAGCTTTACTCGTCGAGCCAACTTTGAGAAAGTCGAGAGTTTGTCACCACAAGTGTATCAGCAATTTGTCAACCTCGTTGATTTGTAGAACAACAACGGTGTTGAGCTTTCTCCCATGACTCAGACGTGAAGTAGGATTGTTGAGAGATATACAACGACAGTATTGTTGGCAGGTGGAAGTGGGTGGATGGGAAGCTACCTGATTACCACTCCTTGTGGTGGAAGGTACATCGAAATAAATTATCTCCAAAATTTTCTTCCATCCCTTTCCTGTCCCATTTTGTAATCCTTATTTCAGTTGTCCTTTTATTTGCTTCCCTTCTCAATTTTCCTTTTCCCCCACCCTTGATCTCCCCCTTCGTGTTTATTTATACTCTTACTCCTCTCTTGTTATTGCTTCTTTGTTAGCCCGCTCAACTTCCAATCATATATTAAATCAACTGCAAACACTTCTGTTTGCTTCATTATTGAGGAGAGGTGGGGGAGTGGGCATGGGGATGGGTGGTCGTGCTGTATTTGTATATCATGTACACGTTCCTCGTCCCATGTAATGTTTCTTGTGCGTTTTTTACGTCTGCTATATACTAAATGTATGGAAGTGGGGAAATTATTGGTGTTGACAATGGACCTTGCTGAGTGTCAGACAAATACACCTATTAACTTAGTAGCTGGTGTCTGAACTCGTACCTACCAACATAGGAGTGCGCATTTTTACCCTGTGGTCTCCTCGTTCTTCCAAGAGCCGATGTTTTGCATGTCTTGTCATTACCTAGCGTCGTTCCTCTGTTGGTGTGGCGATGTCCCTAATGAAGAGATTGCTCATTTGTGCTTGATCCGAATGTATGGTGGCAACCCCCCTGCATGGTTAATTGGACCAGCTCTTTTGGCACCGTGACAGCACAGTTGTGTATCTGAGAATGTCTCTGCACCAAACAATATTGATCCTCGACATTTGATGCAATTGTGCACGTCTTTTTAAACTCCTTCAATTGAAGTGTCTTTCCTGAAGCAATTAAAGGCGAACGATTTTAAAACATAATTCTTCACGATCGTCTTACAAGTTCTAGGTTTACAGGAGGGGACGCAGCTCGTTAACAGCTAACACCTTTCCATACATTTACACATAGCTAGAAGAGACAGACTTGTGAAGAACCCTCACAAATCATCCGGTGTCGGTTGATATTGCAACAAGCAGCACAAAGCAGATGGCAGTGAAATTACAACCGCCTAATGACAGGTGGATTGTCCAACTGGAATTGTGAATTTGTTGTGTGTGAAGCATTTATTAATTTCTTTAATTACAGAAAGTATTGTACTCTAATGCAGGGAATTATTTTCTACTCCAAGTCCAAACAGCGTACTGAAATGTTTAATGGCAATCTCCAAGCCAATTGCCAATCATTCCAAACAGAGTACTGATTGGCAATCTTTAATGCACTTGCTGAAAGTTCGTCTTTTATTTGCCAACTGGAAGTTTTTGGATCCTTTCATGAAACCTCCTTTTGGAGTGGCCTGTTTGAGAGTGTGTGTGGTGGCTTTTAGGGTTTAGATTGTCTTTTTAAAGTCATGGCTGCAATGTGATTCTCTCATCTGGCCGAGGTGATCGGTATGACAAACGACACAGTAGGCCCCGTGTGTCTCGTTTTATAAGGACAGTCCTTCTTCACTCTACGTTGAGCCCGATTGACACCTTCACCTTTTTCACTGAACACCGAAGAAGCTTCAGTGCTCGCATTTAAACGCTTGGTGGGAATGAAACCACAGTCGTTCTGCAGTAACCAGTTTGAAAAAAATAAAGTCGATGTCTACGACTTGCAAATGCAGCAGAGCTTGGCAGGTAGTCATCCAACATCAAATGGAACAGACTTTTGGAGTGTTGCAGGTGTGGGTGCATTATGATCTTCTCTTTTACTCGGGTGTGCTGGTTACTGTTTCTAGTTCAAGGAGTGTGGTTATTGGTCACAACCTAGTCAGCAGTTGTCGTATTTTTGTTAGGCGATGCATGTTTTGAGAGTGTTTGGGCATTGCAACTAATGTTTGACAGGGAAGTACGACCACTTGTGAATCTTGCTACCCAGTTGACGGTTTGTCTTGCTTCAAGCATCTTCCTCGCAAAAGCGCTGTAGATGCCTATCAAGCAATTTGTCTTCAAATGTAGTTGCCTAAAGTTGGATTTCCCTGTCTAAGAATTCCATGTTAATACAAGAACCATCCACCTGCAGCATAAATCACTTATTACACACACACACACCTACACTCACACTCACACTCTCACTCTTTTATTATTATTCTTTGCTGGTGAATTACCACTGTAATGCCAATCCCCACTTCTTTCATATCCTGCTCACATTATCCTGGGATTAAATGTTCTTTCATATCTTCTTTGCCAACTGTAAGTCACTTCTTTCATATCCTGGGGTTAAATGTTCACAGCTCCCGCACACTCAGTTCTGCACAACCAAACGCTCGGGTGTTGTCCTCTCTTCCGCACGACAGCCGTTCCTCCAAACAACTCCGTCTTCTCCTGTGAGCAGTCGCTCTTTCAGAGCATCTGCAATGGCCAACAGCCTTTTTGCGTTTGTTGCATCGCCAACTGACCTCAAAATAGATCCAACTCCTTCAAAGCAGCCATTAACGCTAAACCGCACGTAAGATCGGCTGTCTATATGGCCACTTGCCGGGCCGTGTGAGTGGACTCCTTGGTGAGGCAATTTCCGACTTCCTCAATGCTGTTTCACCCTGACATTCAGCTCCCATGGTGAGGGTAATGGCAGCTAGAGATCTCAATGCAGATTTGCCACATCTTTCACTTTGTCATGGCTTGAGTTGCAAAGCTCTCTTATGCGTTTTGCACAGATATGTAAGCAGAGGATAGAACATTAAAAACGAGGTTTGAAGAGGGGGTGGGGAGTGGGGGTGGGGGGGGGGGGGGGGGGGTTGGATAAAAAAGTAGGATTTAAAAAACATCTGTGGTATGAAAAGGATGCCATCTGAGGTGACTAAATCTGGTGACCACGTTGTCCGAGATGGGGAACAATGCTTTAGATGCCCCCACCCTTGTCTAATAATTAGGTACAGTCGAGCGGAACTGTAAGTGGGATGTCGGCTGGTCTAGCGTAGCGAATCAATGGGGTATAACCTTTCTTCTACTTCTGAAATACTATGTCTAACCAATGGAGGAAATGGATGATTGAGCAGGTTCGGAAATAACTGTTGAAAGGTACGTACTTACATAATATTACAGTCACACAAAAAACCGTCTTAGACCCGAGCACTCATAATAACCCCTTATGCATTCAACCTAATCACTAGCAAGATATAGGTAGATGCCTCATACATCTGGGAAATTAGACAAGAAAGGTGACATAACGAGGAAGCAAAAGTCCGGGCATAGGGGCAACCCCTTTTTCACCCGTACATGAGCCTGCTGAGCCATTTGGGTTCCAAGAAGGTTAAGATGCAGGTGGGAGGTGTACTGCCATGCATTACTGTGTAGTGCTAGCTCTGAAAGTGTTTAGACTCTAGTTGATGCTCCATAACAGTGCGGGTCAATGAGGTATATGCAAAGGTATATGGTGTGTGTGTAAAGATTTGTGAGGGAGTCAGGTCTACCGTGACTTTGTCAGCGCCCACCCCACTTGGTGCTTTGGGGAGCACCTCGCTTGGTGCTTTGCTTTCCACGAGGACTCGCCTTACTCTTGGCGCTTTGCTTTCCGCTAAGTGCTCATCGCCTTCCGCTTGGTGCCTTCTTGGTCCGCCTGGCACTCTGGAAGCCTAGTCAACCCAGCCATGTCCCCTTCCGTCAGGACGTGAACTCCCCTCTGGATTCGGAGGAGGAAGGAGGAGAGAAAGGGAGGGGATATGGTTGTACTCAATGTTGTAATGGTCATCATTTCTCACGTTATATCCTTAAAGTTTGTAATTTAGTCAAAATTTATCGGATTTCCACCAAGTCTGTTGTAGTTGAGTGTTCAACCACTCCAGCGACCACCAAAACCGAAAACAGAAATCGAATCGGAGTAAGAATAAACCCCCAAGGTCCAGAATAACATTTGAGAAGATCATAGGACCCATCAAGATCAATCCCCATTATGTCATTAAAAACCTCAAGTTGTTCAAAATTAATCAGATTTTCATAAAATTGGTTTTACCAGGGCCTTTGTCGACCTTCCCTTGCTACTAAAACCAAAAACAGAAATTTAATCAGAGTTAAAATAAACCGGTGAGGCTGCTTGAAGCATTTAAGAAATGGCCTTGTTAAGAAATCATTGCCCTTGTTAAATTCTTAAATGCCGCGAGTTAGTCAAAATGTATCGGATTTTCTCCAAATGTGTTGTATTCGAGTGCTCAACCACACCAGCGACTACAGAAAACAGAAATTGAATCAGTTAAAATATCGCCCATATTTTAACACATTAATACATCTGAAAACCTAAATGCGATAAACCTAAGATTAACCTTATTCTTCTTCGGACACCCTTGTCTTTCTAAATATCCATCCGTATCCGCAGCTGCGACGAAGGAAACCTCTCACGACGGTCTAAACCCAGCTCATGTTCCCTGTTAGTGGGTGATTTTGGTAAGGCTTTTTATGTTTTTTTTATGAGCAACTCGTTAAACATCTTCAAAAAGGTTGTAAACACACACACACACACACACCTTTTATTATACGAGTATATATGTTCAAAACTAACATATATAGTTGTAAACAGCTTCGTGCGATATCCCACCATTTACACGATAAACAGCAGCTTTGCGGGGTATCGAACCATTCACACTGTGAACTTACCATGCTCAGGTGGAACGCCCAAGCCAGGCGAGAGACGCGCTGATGAGTGCTGTGTGCCATCTATCTATAATTCCAGCAATCTCTGTGTGTCTGTCTGTGTGTCTGTGTGTCTGTGTGTCTGTGACCGCTGTTTCTCGACAACCACGGGTCCGATATACTTGAAACTTGCCAGGTATATTGCTGGGGACCCGAGGATGTGCCTTTTCAAGGTTTCATATTAATCGGACAATTACTGACCGAGCTATGTCCAAAAAACGCTTCAACCAATCAGAGAGCAGCGAGCTATCACGTGTGCCGAACGTGGCGATCAGACTCTGCCTCGGACGGCACATTTGACAGCGTATTCATTTATTTCACGTTGGAAAACTATGTTGCCGTTAAACTATGTTTTAAAACGAATTCAAACTGCGATTAAATTAAAACGATTCATCCTAACTGCGATTTGCGAACTTCCGGACAGTGACGACTTATCTTCCGGCAGCCAATCACAGAACGCTCTGTTGCGTAGGCGTGGCCGATGTGAGACGAGCGGAGCTGAGCGCGTTACGAGCTGACCGCCATTACGGTACGTAATTCGATTTCTTATGCGCATTATTTCTCCCAATTCAGTCAGAGCGAAGGGCGGAAGCGAAGAGCGTTGGTTTTTTTGTTTACGGGCGTACGGGCGGGGTAGAGCGTACGGGTAGCGTTTTTTTTTTTTTTTGGCCACGGGACGGGCACCCACGTACGGCCAATGCCCTATGTTGGCGTTAAACTATGTTTTACAACTAATAAAAACGAATTTGCGATTCATTCGCTTTCCTGCGCGTTTGTGTACGCGATGGCGATTTCTTTACCAAACTCCGGAAGCCGTTCGCTTTGGACCGAACCATTGCATGTAAATAGAGGGGGGGGATTGTCACCACTCGCAAGCCGTTCGCTTTGGACCAAACCATTTCATGTAAATAGGGGGGGGGGATATAATTTTAGATATATATATAGTACGGGCATGCCCTAGTATTTCTTAAATTGATTAATCCAAGCAGAGATCGCCGGAGGCAGGTTTCGTACTGGGAGATATTCGCCACAAAACCGAATTGGGCCTTGATGTAATTAGCCAATGTAGCTCGCAATCAGAACACTTGAATCACTTTGAGACCAAGTGATTTTATAATTGTGCATTGACCGGCAAAAATGGTGGGAGTGCAGGGAAGCAATAGTACAATCGGACTCTGACATTCACGGTCCCAGCACCAACATTAGTGGATTCCACGTATTCATGGTTGATAAATTGCGACCTGCTTCTGCATTTTTGGCCCTGTGTCCCGCATATTCACGGTTAATCGCTGAAGTGGCGAGCATGACACAGTTCTAAAACTTGTCTTCCACCAGACATGCACAAAGAAACTGGGCATGCACAAAAAACATATCTTCCACGAGCCGCGAGCATGACCTGCTTCTACATTCGCAGCCCTGTGCTTCGTGGTTTCACGGCCACATAAAAATATTTTACCTGCGCTATAAGCGAGCCGAGTGAGATATCCCACCATTCACATTGTGAACATAACTTTGTGGGATATGGGATATCCCACCATTCACACTGTGAACACTGCATTGTGGGATATGGGATATCCCACCATTCACACTGTGACCATAGCTTCGCAGGATATCCCACCAGCTGCGTAACACGTCATCCCCCGCGAGTTACTGCACAGAATGAAAACACTCCACTGCATCTATTAGTACAATTAGCTTGTCCCTCTTTTCCCCCATTGAAACAATGCCCGACCTTTGCAGGATTTTCTACATTTGCGGGATATTCTACGACATTCTTGGGATTTTCTACGACATTCGTGGTATTTTCTACGACATTCGCGGGATATTCTACGACATTCGCGGGATATTCTACGGCATTCGCGGAATATTCTACGACATTCACGGGATATTCTACGACATTCGCGGGATATTCTACGACATTCATGGGATATTCTTCGACATTCGCGGGATATTCTATGACATTCGCGGTATATTCTATGACATTCGCGGGATAGTCTACGACATTCGTGGGATTGTCCTCGGCATTCGTGGGATTTCCCTCGACATTCGTGGGATTTCCCTCGACATTCGTGGGATTTCTCTCGACATTCGTGGGATTTCCCTCGATATTCGTGGGATTTCCCTCGACATTCGTGGGATTTCCCTCGACATTCGTGGGATTTCCCTCGACATTCATGGGATTTCCCTCGACATTTCGTGGGATTTCCCTCGACATTTCGTGGGATTTCCCTCGACATTTCGTGGGATTTCCCTCGACATTTGTGGGATTTCCCTCTACTTTCGTGGGATTTTCCTCGACATTCGTGGGATTTCCCTCGACATTCGTGGGATTTCCCTCGACATTCGTGGGATTGTCCTCGACATTCATGGGATTGTCCTCGACATTCGTGGGATTGTCCTCACCATTCATGGGATTGGCCTCGATATTCGCGGAATTTTCCTTGACATTGGCGGGATTTCCTCGACATTTACTGGATTCCCTTGACATTCACAGATTTTCCTCAACATACCAGGATTTTTGACTAATCAGGAATCACCGTGAACCTATCCCCGCTTTTCCAATTGAAACAATACACCCAAATTTGTGGTTCTGATATTCACGACATTTTTCAGGAAAGTATCCCCCACAAATGTCTGGGTCTGACTGTATTTACAAATAAACCCATACGTGTCCCTGAGTAACATACCCGAGTAACAAGGACCAAGACAACAACAAAAGTAATACCAAAGGCTGTACCCGACAGGACGCAGCAAGTTTCAAGTGGAGATACACCCCCTTGGGAAACACAGTTCGTGCTGTGAGTAGGAGATGGCACAAGGTCATAACAGGTGGACTTGTGATGGGGACTGGTGGAAGGCTGCAGGCAGGTGCTTCTTTTGTCGCGCGGAGAAACTCCAGGGGTCTGCGCGTAACTTTCCTCGCCAAGTTATTGAGCATCTCCCTCGTTATATGCACCCTCCTTTTAATTGCTCTGCCCCACGCTCGGTCCGCGACTCCAATGGCGCCAACTCACTCGGCTGCCATTGCTTGGCTCAGAACCTAGTCCATGGATGGGGTAGCCTATCCTGACCTTGCACCCATATTGATGGCGCAATTCTGGTTGCCATGGTGGTTTTTCCCGCCTATAATTGTGCCGAAAGCCCATCTCATTCAAAGGGACATATAGGACAGATTACAAAGGGATAAGCACAAAAAAGGTGTCAAGGGAAAGTGGTTTTAGACACACGTGGGGGATGGTTGATTGCAGCTTCCTTTACGAATACAACAACAACATGCATTTTAAGGCCATTTTCCCTGAAAGAGCGGGGGTTAGCCTTGCGGTCCCCATGACAATCTTCTCCATTTTGCCCTATTTTCTGCATCTCTCCTTGTTAACCCCCTTGCCCGCATTTCTTCTTCCACCATCTTTAGCCAAGTCTTTCTCGGTCTTCCCCGTCCTCTGCTTCCTTCTACATTCATTTCCATCACTCTTCTCAACCAGTCACTTTCATCCTTCCTCAACACATGACCAAAGCATCTCAACCTGTTCCTCTTCACAGCATCAATCACAGGCTCTATTCCCATCATCTTTCGCAAATCATCATTTGTCTTCCTCTCTCTCAACGATACTCCGCACATCCACGAAACCATTCGCATTTCCACCCTTTCCAGCCTTCGTTGCTGCTCTACGTTCATTACCCATGTCTCGCTCCCATAAATCATAACACTTCTCACACATGCAGCATACACCTTTCCCTTCAGCTTCAACGACACTCCCCTCCTCATCAGCACGCCACTCAGTTCCCAAAACTTCTTCCATGCACATCTCACTCGAGCAACCGTTGCCGAGTCTGATCCACCTTCTCCATTCAGCATGTCTCCGAGGTAGCAAAATGTTTTCACACCTTCGAGCTTCACGCCGTCTCCAAGATCCAACTCAACATTTCCTCCATCTGCAGCTCCCTCTGTGCACACCTTACATTTGAATGTAGCTGCCACACTGGTTAATGACCCTCTCAGACCACTGCATTTTTGATGAACCCACTCAGCGCACATTGTACATTGAATGGAGTTCACTCCGACACCCTCCCTGCACACAGCACATGGCCACTTCCCAGTTCTGTCCACCTCACCACGTGCTTTACCACTTGCCATCACCTTCGTCTTTACGATATTCACCTTCAGACCTTTTGTCTCCATACATTCCTTCCACTTGTTCATCTTTTCCTTCAGTCCATCCATACTTTCCGCAATCAACACCAGATCATCTGCATACAACAACTCCCACGGTAAACCCTCCTTTACGTTCTGAGCCAGCACCTTCATCACAGCTACAAAGAGTAGTGGACTTAGTACCGACCCCTGATGCACTCCCACCTTCTTCACCTCAAACTCACCACTGTTCCCGTCCTTCGTCCTTACGGCTGTGCGCGCTCTTTTGTACATTGCCATCACTACTCTGATCAACCATTCCTCCACTCCTAACTTCCTCAATGCCCATGTCAATACTTCGCGTGGAACCCTATCGAATGCTTTCTCCAGATCAACAAACCCAAGAAACAACTTCCCTCCTCTTCTCCATGTACTTCTCCTGCAACTGCCTCACAATAAAGAGCGCATCTGTCGTTCCTCTTCCTGGCATAAATCCAAACTGCATTTCGTCGATCTTCACCTTCTTCCTTATCCTCCTCTCCAACACCCTTTCCAATACCTTCATTCCATGTTCCAATAAGTTATCGCTCGGTCCGAGCCACACTCTAGAGGGTCACCTTTCCCTTTGTATAGAGGGACGAGGGTACTCAGTTCCCAATCCACTGGAATGAGGCCTTCTTTCACCACCAGATTACAGATCTCTGTCATTCTCTTCACACCCCAACTTCCTGCTGCCTTCAACATATCTCCCACAACTCCCGTCGGCCCTCCCGCTTTTCTACTCTTCATTGTGTTACGTGGTCCCCTCGGTGAATACCTGGTCTCAGTGACCCCCGGACCGTGAGAGGAACTTCGCCAGAAAGCTGTATTATATATGCGCTTTCGCCACGCAAGCCATATTAATTTCACCCAAGAGACAACTGACGTTCAAGGATATATTTCAATGGTAATGATACCAAACAATTTCAATGACACAACCATCAACAATATTTCAAGGACACAACCACGGAGATTTTCCCCGAGCAATCAACAATACACAATCATCACCAATTCCCAATTCACAATCAATTCCCTATGATTAAGATGGCCATCTTATACATGTGTGTCCCGGTGAGTACTCACACCCCCTTTCGGTCTCTGCTCCTCACAATGTCTCTGGGCCCCTCCTGACCAAGATACTGCTACTGGTCGGCGTCTCCGCACTCGGGCGGTTGAACGAACCCCGGGCGGACGTGCTCCAAATGTCCCGTCTCGTACCGGGGACAGCTGCTGCAGCGCACACCTCCTTGCCGAGCAACGGGGCAAAAACCCAGCGTGGCTTCCAACGCGCGCGAGGCCCCAAAGTGCGACCCGTACGCGTCCTTGTAGACGGGGCAAAACCAAGCGCGGTTTTCAACGCGCGCGAGGCCCAACGTGCGACCCGTACGCGTCCTTGTAGACGGGGCAAAACCAAGCGCGGTTTGCTTGGTTCCGTGCACGAACTCACGGTCTTGACGTGTCAAAAGGTAGTTACACGTCCAGGTAACTCCTCTCACCAGACGGGTTCGGAACGCCGCTTTGTCCACGCAGCGCAAGGTCGCTTCCACCTTTTTTCGGAGCGGGGCGAGGAACACGAAACCTCCTTCTTTTACCTCGTGTCTTTTTTTCTCCCCTTTTCGGTCACTTCCGTTTCCGGCCACTTCCGTTTCCGGCCACTTGTTCAGAAGGGCTCCTGACCCTCCAATCACAACAACCCTTAATATAATACACACGGATAAGCAACCTGAATGGTAATTCACATACATTCACATAAATATGTAACAATTGCTTTTATCGCTTCATTGCTATCGTAGACGTAACACGATATCCCTGGTGTTGGGCTAGCGGCTAGGGTGCCGGCTTAGGATCCTAGGATCCTGGGTTCGAATCTCGGTCGATCGCCGAATTAACGCCAGGGGGGTTGACTCAGCCTGTCATCCTTCCGAGGTCGGCTAATTGAGTACCAGCTCACTGGTAATTCCGTTTGTCGTTGAAGGCGGCAAAAAGGGTTGGCGTCAGGAAGGGCATCCGGCCGTAAAACATTGCTTCAAAAAGGGGACCAAAAAACAACAACTACCATGGTCCCCGAAAAGGCCAACCCCCGCTTTGCGGGGAAAAATGGCCTCTAAACGGTGGTTTTATTGCTTTTATCGCTTCCTCAACTTCCTTCTCAGTTATCTTCTCTGCCGGTCCTAAAACTGGGTTACTCTCTATGTTGCCATCCCATTCATTCTCTGTATTCAACAGCATTTCCATATATCTTTTCCATCTTCCTTTAATTCCATCTGGGTCCACAACGATTTGTCCCACTTCATCCTTCAAGCAACTCACCCCCATCACATCACACCTCTCTTTCGCTATCTGCTTTGCAATCCTGAATACCGCTCTCTGACCCTCTTCCGAATCCAAGCGTTCTCCGAACATTTTCCTACATGCCTCCTGCGCCTTTGCTACCTCTTTCTTTGCAGCCTTCTTGGCTGCCTTATAACTTTCATGCTCTGCTTTTTCTGCTCCCGTACCCTTCGCCTTCTGCCACTCCTACCCGTTACGAATAACGACGCATATCCCGATATGGTCGTTTTACCTCATGCTGATGCATGTTTGTGTGATTGGTAACACGTTACCAATCGTGCCATAAGACGTAACACGATGTCACCCCACGTATGCTGATGCATGCACTAAAAGAAAAACTATCGCTATACCATGCAAAGTTACCCCCTAGAAGGCATGCGCACAACAATATATATATATGTATATAATCAGATGAAATTAAATAAGTTACAGATGTAGCTTCAGGATGATCTTTTATTTTCGACAAGCTTTCGGCCAAATAGGCCTTCTCATTCTTCCTCAAGTTCAATGAGGGAACTTGATGACTCTTGTTGAACTTGAGGAAGTCTGAGAAGGCCGATTGTTGGAATAATAGTCCAATAAACATACTCATGGGCCAAATCACATTCAAACAGTACGTAATTAATAGACATACTCAGGGGTCGACCAATAATTCATCTCAATGAGGGTTCACCGTCCACCCATTTTTTCCAGTTTTATATTTATTAATGTATATACATATAAATATACTGTTATTCAGTCGAAAATTGACGATTTGTGGCCTTGACCTCAAAAACAATAGGCTTCCAGCTTGACACTACCTCTACCAGATGATGAGGTTTTGTGGAAGTCGGAATAAAAATGTAACCTGCAGACGATTGCCATAAAAACACGTGAACAGTCAGACAGAATCACAGACCAGATCAACCAATAACGAAGATCTAATCTGCTTGTTCTTTTCACTTACCCAACTCATCCACCAAGTTTCGTCCGAATCTGTCCATAAATATATGTGATATCATGTTATATATAGTTTTTGGCCCCATCTCTCAATTGTGAAGAATCACTTTGAATATCCTAGTATCTGGATCTGCATCCGGATGTTCACCAGAATCAAATAAATTCATCCTGGTCCCACACCCATCCTGTCCAAGTTTCATCTGAATCCGTCTATAACTTTTTGAGATATTTCTCACAGACAGACAGACCGGGGTGATAACATAACCTCCGTCCACCTTCGGTGGCGTAAGTAAAACACAGATGGTCCAATCGCCACCAGGTTTTCCCAGCATTCTGGGGGTACCCAGAGTCAGGCCATGTACCCAGTGTTTTGGCACAAACAATCCCCCTCTCACCCCATTAGGCAGTTCCCTATACTATGTATGTGTGTTTGTACACTACTGGTCAAAAGTTTTAGAACACCTCAATTTTTCCGGTTTTTATTGAAATTTACGCAGTTTAATGTCTCAATGTACTCTGAAATTAAGCATAGAACAAATAAACAATTGGAGATAAAAATAAATCATAGAATCATTTTGTTCAACAAAATTTAATTTACATTTTTTACTCAGCAAAGTAGCCACCTTTTGCAGATATAACCACCGAACACACTCGTGGCATTCTTTCTTCAATGGAAATCAAATATAGTTTGGGAAATTCTTCCCAACACTGTTGCAGAAGTTCCCACAAATGTGTTGCACTTGTAGGTTGCTTTGCTTTCACCCTTCTGTCCAGTTCATCCCAAACCAGCTCGATGGGGTTTAAGTCTGGAGACTGTGCTGGCCAATCCATGATTTGAAGCCTACCGTCTTGTTCTTTTCCTCGAAGGTAGTTTTGACATAGCCAGGAGGTGTGTTTAGGGTCATTATCTTGCTGTAGGATGAACCCCTGACCAACTAGGCGTATACCAGAGGGTATTGCATGGCACTGAAAAATGCTGTGGGAGCCCTTTTGGTTCAGGGTGCCAGTCACTCTGTGCAAGTCGCCTACTCTGGATCCAGCAAAAGAGCCCCAGACCATCATGCTTCCTCCTCCATGTTTTACAGTTGGTGTCACACTCTGAGGAACCATCCTTTCGCGTACTCGACGGCGTACAAAAATCCTGCGTGATGAACCAAAGATTTAAAATTTTGATTCATTGGTCCATAAGACCTTCTTCCAGTCTTCAGTAGTCCACTGGCGGTGCTTCATGGACCAGGCAAGCCTCTTTTTCTTATTTTGCCATCTTAGCAATACCTTTCTTACTGCCACTCGACCTGTCAAACCTGCAGCTCAAAGTCTTCTCTTCACAGTTGAAACTGCGACTTGCTTGCTTCGACCAGTGTTAAGCTGTGCTTGAAGCTGTTGTCCTGTGAGCCGCCTATCACGCAAGCTGTTTACTCTCAGAAACGTGTCTTCTGATTCTGTTGTGGCTTTGGGTCTGCCAGACCTCTTCCTGTCAGAGTTTCCTCCAGTTTCCAATATACTACTTCCTGCAGTGCGATATTGTCCAAATAATGCTTCAGTGGGTGTAATAACAGTCTGTTCCAATACTGCTTTTATACAGATGGGGGTTTGTAATCAAGTAATCAGCAGAGGTTGGGACACCTGTAGGAATTGTTTTCATTAACTTTCAAGGCTTAATTTACTTACATTGCTGCAGAACAGCTGTGCGTTGTTAACCCATTACTTGTTCCATGAAGAAGGCCTTTTTTTTTTTACAATATAAGTTATAACTGTGCAATTTACATTATTTTCCCGTTTTTGCTAACCTAAACTTTTTTTTAAACCTCGAGCAGTTTAAAAAACACTGCTTTCTATACTTAAACACTGCTTACCTTTGTACCATTTCAGGTTATTCACTGGACTTGAATTGCTTAATTTTCAATAAAAACTGGAAAAATTGAGGTTTTCTAAAACTTTTGACCGGTAGTGTATGTCTGAAATCAAGAAACTGACCTCAAACAAGGAAATGAGGCCATTTGGCCCATCATTGCCTTGGTGACTTAGGTTTATTTTTGCTCCAACTTTAAACACGAATCTTTTTGATGGTTTACTAAAATCAAAATAACCCAATCACCGTGGTGGGGGAAGGAGGGGGGGGGGGTGTGTGTTTGTGTGTGTGTTTGTGTGTGTGTGTGTGTGTGTGTGTGTGTGTTCTTGCGTGTGTTTGTACTTGCGTGTGTTTTTACGTGCATTCACACATACTTTTCCAAAAGCTTCTTTTTTTTTTAAAGCTTCTATTCCAACAATATCGGAATAATCGTCAATGTGCTGTTGCTACAGCTTTACTGGGATGAAGGAACCACATAGCATGGCATAAGTTGTGATCAATTTAATTTGCATTTTTTGAGCAATGCCAAAGTCACAAGGGTCAAATTCGCATCTGTTTGACATGCTTTGGCTCAGCTAGAGGCAGCATGAGCAGTTTATGTTTTGTATCCCACTGATAGGCCGGATCTGGATTCAGACCTGAACCAAAATCTAATCATCTTGTTCTTGTCACCAAACCAACTCGTCCACCAAGTTCAGTCATAACTCGTACATAAGTTTTTTTAATATCATGTTTTACTGTATATCGCTTTTAGCCCTATCTCTCAATGGTGAAGAATCACTTTATATTAAATAATTCTCGTATCCGAATCCACACTCAGATCTTCACCAATATCGAATCGATTAGGCCTTGTCAAGACACCCAACCTCTCCACCAAGTTTCGTCCGATTCCGTCCACAACATTTTGAGTTATCCTGCTATAAACATTTTGGCACTTCTAATCGCCGGATCCGAATCCGGATCTTCACCAACATTTAATCATTTCGGCCTTGTCACAGACACTACCTCTCTGCCAAATTTCGTCCGATTCCGTCCACAACTTTTTGAGATGTCTTGTTCATAGACAGACAGACAAACAAAAACAAACAAACAAGGGTGAAAACATAACCTCCATCCACCTTCGGTGGCGTAGATAACTAATAGCAATGTTAGGTTTTTACCCTCGCCACAGGAGAGGGTATTGCATTTGAGTCCGTTTGTTTGTTTGTTTGTTTGTTTGTTTGTTTGTTTGTCTGTTTGTCCGCACAGAATAAATATGATTTTTTCTGCAACCGTTGGTCCGATCGACAGGAAATTTTCACCATAGGTGCAACTCCACCTAAAGAATGCTTTAATGATAATTATGACGTCATAGGTCACGTGGTTCGGCCGCCATCTTGGAAAACCCCAAAAACTTTGCTCCTCTACATCTCCGAAAGCGCTGAAAAGAAAAAATTGTGACATTGCTCATTGTAAAGAACTCTCCATGGGGAATAAAATATGTTAATAATGATGTCATAGGTGCCTCCATTAATATATAAAAAATAACCACCTTTAGAGGCCATTTTTCCCCGCAAAGCGGGGGTTGGCCTTTTTCAGGAACCGTGGTTGTTGTTTTTTGGGTCCCCTTTTTTGAAGCAATGTTTTACGGCCGGATGCCCTTCCTGCCGCCAACCCTTTTTGCCGCCTTTTACGACAAACAGGGAATTACCAGTGAACTGGTACTCAATTTGCCGACCTCGGAAGGATGACAGGCTGAGTCAACCCCCCTGGCGTTAATTCAGCAATCGACCGGGATTCGAACCCAGGATCCTCGGATCCTAAGCCGGCACCCTAGCCGCTAGCCCAACACCACCACCTCCATTAAAAAAAGCCAAAAAAAAAACCACCTTTAGAGGCCATTTTCCCTGCAAAGCGGGGGTTGGCCTTTTTCGGGCACCGTGGTTGTTGTTGTTTTTTGGTCCCCCTTTTTTAAGCAATGTTTTACGGCCGGATGCCCTTCCTGACGCCAACCCTTTTTGTCGCCTTTTACGGCAAACGGGGAATTACCAGTGAACTGGTACTCAATTAGCCGACCTCGGAAGGATGACAGGCTGAGTCAACCCCCCTGGCGTTAATTCAGCGATCGACCGGGATTCGAACCCAGGATCCTAGGATCCCAAGCTGGTACCCTGACCGCTAAGCCAACACCTCCATTATGACGTCATAATTCGACAAGTACAAAACTTCATCCGATCAAGATGAAATTTCTTGAGCATAATCTAGGAATAAATTAGTTTAGAAAAAAAATAATGATGACGTCATCGGTCACGTGGTTCGGCCGCCATATTTGTTTTAACACAAAAGCCTTACAAACCACTGAAAATACATCCTGGCATGGGTTTGCAATCGCTGATTGCTCTTTTTCTTGTTTGCAATGCAATGGGTATGGTTTCCAATTTTACTGCTGCAAGAAGTCTTGTCACTCATAAAGATAAAGAATTATGGAGCATGGTTCAGGGGACCCCAGACAGCTTTTGTCATGATCGATCAAGTTTGTGCATTTGCTTATTTTTGTCATATCTCCCATGGGGCCATCATTTATGAAGCTCAAGGGAGAAAACATACACAAGAAGCAGAAAAGACATTGGAGGGGGGGATTGGGGGATGGTTATGGTGGGGTTTGGGAGGCTTGGTCGGGTGGGAGATGGTGATTGTAATTGGGCCCTAAGCTTGGGTCTGGTATGTCTCAGGCTGATAAATGAATTCATGTTTTAGACGTTATTGAAATGTCTCCTTTAGTAGCTCTGCTACAAGATTGCATTGCTCCGAGGTTCTCTGTAATTTAGATGATTTATATTGATCCGAGTAATTGGTGGCTATGCTGACGATTGTGCGCCAGGATTTGTTTTCCGGAATTCTGAGATGCCAAGAAATAACTGTATAAGTATTAACGGCTGTTGTTTGTCGATTATCAGACGGTGACTTGACGGGTCTCTCCTGCCGTGATCCAATCCTTGGAATCTCGGGGGAAGGAGGAATTGAGCAAATTCTCAGGTCGGCATGCTCACCTGCACTCGATCGTTTAGAATGCCGATGAGATGCTCGGTGAAAATGCCTTCCAGCCTGTCGTTCGAATCCATGTAGTGTTCTTGAACTGATGAAGTCTCGAGCATTTGTGCTGAAGGGCGAGGAAGACCGAGACCTTGTTACCCCAGTGCCTTATTATCTGGATTAGGACTTTTGGTTCTGGAGGTGACCCTCTTGCTCATCAGCATGACTTTTCACTTCATCTAATACTGTACAGAGGAAACTGTCTACGTTTCCATTCGTACACCTAACTGTTTAAACTGCCAGTTCAGCTCATTGCCCTCGCATACATTGATCTCTCACCCTGCATGGGAAACACCAGGGCGACACCACCAACATTCGCAAGTCGGGTCACATGCCACCATTGCTCGATAATTTGCTCCATTCATTTAGATACTCCCGCTAGGGAGTAATGCATTCGATCGTGTGTGTGTGTGTGTGTGTGTGTGTGTGTGTGTGTGTGTGTGTGTGTGTGTGTGTGTGTGTGTTCGTGTGTTTGTGAACAAGATATCTGGAAAAGTTCTGAACCGATTTGGATGAAAGTTGGTGGGATGATTGCCCTTGGGATAAGGAAGAATTGATTAGTTTTTGGTGAAGCTCAGGATATTATTCCAGATCCAGGAAGTTTTTGAAGGATTTTTTTTACCATTGGAAGATAGCGCTCGTTTTTTTTTAACATTATCTTCTATATATTCTATATTTAACATTGTGATATGAAAATAGTTTTCATATTTGTTGTAAATGTAGTTTAAACTCGTGGTTATGCGTTAGAGCGGTGTATTGTTTAGCAGCGTCGTTTTCAATGTTCATTTTTTTTCTTCTAATAAAGACATATTCTGTCATTTTGAAAACACCAAAGTGTGTTTTCGGTTTCCCCGTTTCATAAAATGTATCGTTTGATATGTATAATGCTTTAAAACTGTTTTTTGGGGTTTTTTTTTTTTTTTTTTACCTCAGAAGAGATAGCAACATTTACCTCAGCGAATGTCAATCGCGGTGTCAGTATTTGATGTAATTAAAAAGACTTAGGTGAGTTATAAGTGTGACCAGCATGTGCACGGGATTCTTCCCAGAAGAATGAGTGGTCGCATTAGCTTGTTCGACTTAAAATGAGCGAGTTTTGTTTTGACGTTTGGGCCAGTTTTACATGTTGTATCCCGAAGGAATGAAACGAACGTTTTCCTGGCTTACAATTTTATTTGAAGTCACACATGCCTCAAAATACACTCACTTATAAAGAATTGAACGATGAATCCGAAAATGTAAGTGAAATTGCCTTGTTTTTTTTAAACATTATCTTCTATATATTCTAAATATATACTGAAACGCAAAAGAAACTTACCACCTTTGAAACCTTTAAATATCAACAATAACACTGCGTGTAGTAAATGTGTGAACTTATTTGTGGACAATAGTGTCCTCGCTGTCAGACAAAACGGTCACGGATGGTCACTTGAACCTTCAATGGTCACTTCATAGCACAGCTGTTGAACAGTCGTTTTGACTGTCAGTGATTAGCCAAGGGGTACGGGATGATTTTAATGAGCTGCACGTGATGTCTTGATATTGGCTTTAAAAAGGCCAGTGCAAAATGGGCATTTTGACCGAAAAATTTGACCATTTTGACCAACTTCAAAAAGACCGAAAACACAAAAGAAACTTACCACCTTTGAAACCTTTAAATATCAACAATAACACTGTGTATAGTAAATGTGTGAACTTATTTGTGGACAATAGTGTCCTCACTGTCAGACAAAACGGTCACGGATGGTCACTTGAACCTTCAATGGTCACTTCATAGCACAGCTGTTGAACAGCCGTTTTGACTGTCAGTGATTACCCAAGGGGTACGGGATGATTTTAATGAGCTGCACGTGATGTCTTGATATTGGCTTTAAAAAGGCCAGTGCAAAATGGGCATTTTGACCGAAACATTTGACCATTTTGACCATTTTGACCAACTTCAAAAAGACCGAAAACGCAAAAGAAACTTACCACTTGTTTGAAATGTAATAAAATTGTAACAGTTCAAAATAAAACAAACCAACAATTGCTAATTGAAACATTGGCATTTTATTGATGACATGTCAAGTTTTTGACCAAGATACACCATCCCATCAGTTTGTTCTACAGTACAGAACAGCACAGGGTGCAATGTCAGTCCCCTTTCAATAGCGTGTATGGCCACCATTGTTTTGGATACAGGCAGTGCATCGTCGGCGTATACTGCCTACCAGTCTTTGGATGGATTGCTGCTGGATTCTGTCCCACTCAGTCCTCAATGTCTGAAGCAGCTCTGCCCGTGTCCTGGCCCTGCCAACGACGCGTCTCCCAAGCTCATCCCACAGGTGCTCTATGGGATTCAGGTCAGGGGAGAGCGCAGGCCACTGCATGGTGTTGATGTTCTCGCCTTGGAGAAATGCAGTGGTAAAGCGAGCAGCATGGGGACGAGCGTTGTCATGCTGAAAGGTTCTCAGTTCTGGGTGGTCTAGCAGGAATGGCAGCAGATGAGGTCGCAGGATGTTATCCACATACCGCTGGGCGTTAAGATTCCCATCCACAACCACCAGTGGCGTCCTGTACCGGCCTGATATGGCTGCCCACACCATCACACTTGGGCCACCCCACCTGTTGGCTTGACGCACGCAACAATCGGCATATCGCTCGCCAGTTCTTCTCCAGACACGCTCACGCCCATCAGGACTGTCCACACAGAACCTTGACTCTTCGCTGAAAGCGACCTCGTTCCACTGCGCCAAGATCCACCGCTGATGCTGCTGGCACCATCTCTGACGGTTGCGGCGATGGGCAACCGTCATCACGGGGCCTCTGTATGGTCTTCTGGCAGTCAGACCATAGTCATGCAGTCGTCTTCGTGCAGTATCATTGGAGATCCGTGGGTTTGCACACCCCGGAGTTTCTGCCGCAGTGCGGGATGCTGGACGGAATCGATCCCGCAGGTGACTTCGGACCATCTGCCTGTCCTGCCTTGCAGTGGTGACTCCTGGCCTCCCTGATCGAGGTCTGTCATCTGCAGAGTTGTGGAGGGTGTCTCTGTCCACCAGGGCCGATATCGTCTGGTGTGAACAGCCAAGGCGACGTGCCACCTCACGGTAGTTCAGTTCGCCTTGCAGCATGCCCAGGGCACGCTGCCGTTGATCCCTTGACAATCGTGGCATGTTGATTGAAATGCCCATTTTGCACTGGCCTTTTTAAAGCCAATATCAAGACATCACGTGCAGCTCATTAAAATCATCCTGTACCCCTTGGCTAATCACTGACAGTCAAAACGGCTGTTCAACAGCTGTGCTATGAAGTGACCATTGAAGGTTCAAGTGACCATCCGTGACTGTTTTGTCTGACAGTGAGGACACTATTGTCCACAAATAAGTTCACACATTTACTACATGCAGTGTTATTGTTGATATTTAAAGGTTTCAAAGGTGGTAAGTTTCTTTTGTGTTTTCGGTCTTTTTGAAGTTGGTCAAAATGGTCAAATTTTTCGGTCAAAATGCCCATTTTGCACTGGCCTTTTTAAAGCCAACATCAAGACATCACGTGCAGCTCATTAAAATCATCCCATACCCATTGGCTAATCACTGACAGTCAAAACGGCTGTTCAACAGCTGTGCTATGAAGTGACCATTGAAGGTTCAAGTGACCATCCGTGACTGTTTTGTCTGACAGTGAGGACACTATTGTCCACAAATAAGTTCACACATTTACTACATGCAGTGTTATTGTTGATATTTAAAGGTTTCAAAGGTGGTAAGTTTCTTTTGCGTTTCAGTATATATATATATATATATCTGTGCAGTGTCTGTCTTGTGTTGTCACTGAACTACTCCCTCAAACTTTTGTGAAATCGTACTATTCCAACTTGACCCACGGCGGGAGTATGCGCTCTACTGGGTGGCGTTCTCGTTGACGTTTTGTAATATTAGCCGAGCCTTGTGCGAATCTTCCGGCCTATTTCTCAATAAAAGCGTCTTTGTGTTGCGCGGGTCAGAGGTCGAGGTGAGCATTAGGATAGGCCTTTGGGACGTTGGAGATGGTTGAGACTACTAGTACGGTACCGATGCTTCTGGCATTTGATGAAACGGAAAGCAAAACGTGATGATTGCAACTCGGGAGAAAGATGTGGGTGAGGCTGGTGATTGGCCGGTGAAGAGAAGCGTGGCACGCTGCATTTTAAGGTATCTATAATATCCATAATTCAGAAAGCATTACAAGATGGGGGAAGGAGGGAAGTGGAGATTGTGCGATTTACCTGAGCTTGTTTAAAATGTGGAAGATGAGGAGCTAAAATCAGCAGGATGTGGAGCAAGCAAAGGTGGAGGGTGAAGTGAGAAGGGTGAGGATGTGGGAAGGGCGGTGGGGGAATTGCGTTGATGCCCCAGGGAGCTTCGAGAATGGCAACAAGGTTTGACCCCACTCTCAAACCCCCCCCCCCCCCCCCCAAACACTTTTTCATAGTTCAAACAAACGAGCTCCATTACAGCTAACTGTAAATTACCATTTGATATATCTGTCTCCTCCTCCTCCTCCTCCCCCCACTCCCTCACCCCATCTGCCTCAACCTGAATTATAAATTTCCAAATGGGCCCAAATTTGAAATAGATTAATGTCGATAAGAGGAGTCGGCTATAGGAAGCCATCTTACAATCCTCTTTCAAAAGCATGCTGTACTCACCCTCCCTTCGTCCTCTTCAGGCCCTTTCTCCTCCCCAACCACAATACCCTCCCCCCCCTAACCTCCACAGCTCGACGTTTTCCAGCTTTCCTTGCACATAAGGCTGCTTATTGTTATGCAGACAGTGTTCAGGCACTGCCTTGGGATTGGGAGGGGAGGGAGGGAGGAAGGGAGAGGGAGGATGGGATACCCAACCAGAGCTGGCTTTCAGAACGTCATGGGCTTGTGGATATGAGAGGGTGGAGGAAGCAAGTTGGTTCGAGCTCAGCACACAGTCGGTTGTTTCCAGCGATAATGTCTCCGGCAGCATGCTGCATGTCACCTTGTCTGGCTGCATTCCATTGGAATATACCAGTTATGTGGGTGATACTACTGAAGTTAAGAATTTTAAAAGAGCATTAACTACCCTGCCACTGTTGTCTTGTAGTTGTTTACCTTTTTTTTGTCTCAATCACTCCCACTATTTGTGGAGATCTTCCCGTCCTCTGCTTGTCTCGTCGTCCCCGTGGTACCATCCATCTAATTCCGGCCACACTCCTCCTTGACCATCTCCCCATCTTGCATACCCTTTAAGCACCTGTCTCACCATATACATGTCTACGTACCGTTGTGGGCTTCTCTGACAAACTACCCGTCTACATACCCGGCCTTTGTGTTGTATGCCTGTCTGACCATCAACGTGTCCACATACCCTCTGGGTGTCTGTCTGACAATCGGCCCATTGGCATACCCTTTGTATGCCTGTCTGACCATCTACCCATCTGCATACTCTTTGTATGCCTGTCTAACCATCTACCCATCTGCATACCCATTGTATGCCTGTCTGACCATCTACCAATCTGCATACTCTTTGTATGCCTGTCTCACCATCTACCCATCTGCATACACTTTGTATGCCTGTCTCACCATCTACCCATCTGCATACCCATTGTATGCCTGTCTGACCATCTACCCATCTGCATACTCTTTGTATGCCTGTCTGACCATCTACCCATCTGCATACCCTTTGTATGCCTGTCTGACCATCTACCCATCTGCATACCCTTTGTATGTCTGTCTGACCATCTACCCATCTGCATACCCTTTGTATCCCTGTCTGACCATCTACCCATCTGCATACCCTTTGTATTTCTGTCTGACCATATACCCATCTGAATACCCTTTGTATGCCTGTCTGACCATCTACCCATCTGCATACCCTTTGTATGCCTGTCTGACCATCTACCTGTCTGCATACCCTTTGTATGCCTGTCTGACCATCTACCCATCTACATACCCTTTGTATGCCTGTCTGACCATCTACCCATCTGAATACCCTTTGTATGCCTGTCTGACCATCTACCCATCTGCATACCCTTTGTATGCCTGTCTGATCATCTGTCCATCTGCATACCATTTGTATGCCTGTCTGACCATCTACCCATCTGCATACCCTTTGTATACCTGTCTGACCATCTACCCATCTGCATACCCTTTGTATGCCTGTCTGACCATCTACCCATCTGCATACTCTTTGTATGCCTGTCTGACCATCTACCCATCTGAATACCCTTTGTATGCCTGTCTGACCATCTACCCGTCTGCATACCCTTTGTATGCCTGTCTGACCATCTACCCATCTGAATACCCTTTGTATGCCTGTCTGATCATCTACCTGTCTGCATACCCTTTGTATGCCTGTCTGACCATCTACCCATCTGAATACCCTTTGTATGCCTGTCTGATCATCTACCCATCTACATACCCTTTGTATGCCTGTCTGACCACCTACCCGTCTGCATACCCTTTGTATGCCTGTCTGACCATCTACCCATCTACATACCCTTTGTATGCCTGTCTGACCATCTACCCATCTGAATACCCTTTGTATGCCTGTCTGATCATCTACCCGTCTGCATACCCTTTGTATGCCTGTCTGACCATCTACCCATCTGCATACCCTTTGTATGTCTGTCTGACCATCTACCCATCTGCATACCCTTTGTATCCCTGTCTGACCATCTACCCATCTGCATACCCTTTGTATTTCTGTCTGACCATATACCCATCTGAATACCCTTTGTATGCCTGTCTGACCATCTACCCATCTGCATACCCTTTGTATGCCTGTCTGACCATCTACCCGTCTGCATACCCTTTGTATGCCTGTCTGACCATCTATCCATCTACATACCCTTTGTATGCCTGTCTGACCATCTACCCATCTGAATACCCTTTGTATGCCTGTCTGACCATCTACCCATCTGCATACCCTTTGTATGCCTGTCTGATCATCTGTCCATCTGCATACCATTTGTATGCCTGTCTGACCATCTACCCATCTGCATACCCTTTGTATACCTGTCTGACCATCTACCCATCTGCATACCCTTTGTATGCCTGTCTGACCATCTACCCATCTGCATACTCTTTGTATGCCTGTCTGACCATCTACCCATCTGAATACCCTTTGTATGCCTGTCTGACCATCTACCCGTCTGCATACCCTTTGTATGCCTGTCTGACCATCTACCCATCTGAATACCCTTTGTATGCCTGTCTGATCATCTACCTGTCTGCATACCCTTTGTATGCCTGTCTGACCATCTACCCATCTGAATACCCTTTGTATGCCTGTCTGATCATCTACCCATCTACATACCCTTTGTATGCCTGTCTGACCACCTACCCGTCTGCATACCCTTTGTATGCCTGTCTGACCATCTACCCATCTACATACCCTTTGTATGCCTGTCTGACCATCTACCCATCTGAATACCCTTTGTATGCCTGTCTGATCATCTACCCGTCTGCATACCCTTTGTATGCCTGTCTGACCATCTACCCATCTGAATACCCTTTGTATGCCTGTCTGATCATCTACCCGTCTGCATACCCTTTGTATGCCTGTCTGACCATCTACCCATCTGAATACCCTTTGTATGCCTGTCTGATCATCTACCCGTCTTCGACCACAAAATCTTCTCGTTACAAGTCCATCCCCACATTTAATTGCAGTTGATTGTGTAAGAGGTTGTATAGCTACTGTATTTAATTCCATTGTATTGTGTCCCCAAGTTACTTTCTCTTCGCAAGACCCTAATTGCAAACGTTGGATACTTGCAAACTCACACCAAAGTATATGATGGGTTGTATGCATGATGCCATTAAAATGGTGTGTGTGTGTGTGTGTGTGTGTGTGTGTGTGTGTGTGTGTGTGTGTGTGTGTGTGTGTGTGTGTGTGTGTGTGTGTGTGTGTGTGTGTGTGTGTGTGTGTGTGTGTGTGTGTCTCTCGTTGGTGATAATGGAAAACCCTATATCACGATAGTGGACCTCATTATCATGATTATCGCGATGATATCATGATGATATCAGCAAGAAGAAAAAGACCTAAAATGTCATAGCCCCCACCTTGGTTTTATTAATTTTGTTGTACGGAGTTAAAGACTATCAGTCGCCTATCTTTGTTTGGGTGACTAAACAAAATATACTGCATATCTATGCTCATGTATTGTCTTTGTGCCAAGTTTTGAAAAAAATCGGACCATGCATGTCTGAGAAATTGTTGGAGACACGTTTAAGTAACAAAATGGCGTCCAGTCGGCCATCTTGGATCTGATCTGGAAAAAATATGACGTTCATATGTAAGCCATCATTCATTATCTGCGTGCCGAGTTTGAACAACGTCGACAAATGCAAGTCCGAGAAATGGTTGACGCGTTAAACATGAGGACGTCGACGGAGGCATTATGTTTTCGGGTTGTCCGTCCGGCTGTCCGTCTGTTGGTACCGCCGTCCGTGAGAAGTTTTCGTTACCGCAATAACTTGAGAACGGCTGAAGGGATCTTAGTCAAACTTGGTGCAGCTATGTATAATGAGGTAAAGATGAACTGATTAGATTTTGGGGTCATGAGGTCAAAGGTCATAGGTGAGAGTTCATGTTAATTAAAAATCCTTTTACCCCAATAACTGGTGAACCAGTGATGGGATTCTGACCAAACTTGGTACAAGTATGTATAATAATGCACGGATGTACCGATTTGATTTTGGGGTCAAGAGGTCAAATGTCCAATGTACCATGAGGTAAAAATTATTTTACAGAGAAAAGTTGTGAACCAGTCATGTGATTTTCACCAAATTTGGTGCAAGTATGTATAATGCTGAAAAGTTGAACCGATTAGATTTTTGAGTCCAGAGGTCAAAGGT
Organism: Myxine glutinosa; assembly: GCF_964187855.1. Classification (NCBI taxonomy): domain Eukaryota; kingdom Metazoa; phylum Chordata; class Myxini; order Myxiniformes; family Myxinidae; genus Myxine; species Myxine glutinosa. The sequence goes on along the minus strand of NC_136268.1, from coordinate 115,592,500 downwards.
CAGAGCTCATGTTAAGTAAAATCTATGGTGTCACACCAACATGTGAACAAGTGGTGGGATTTTGAACAAATTTAGCATAAGTATATATATGATGCAAAGATGAACTGATTGGATTATGGTATCAAGAGGTCAGAGGTCATGTGAGGTAAAAATGTAACAACCTGAGACCAGCTGAAGGGATTTCAATCAAACTTCGTACAGTTATGTATAATGATGTAAACATGAACTGATGAAATTTTGGGGTCAAGAGGTCAAAGGTCATGTTGAGTAAAAATTATGTTGCCGCAACAACTTGTGAACAAGTGATGAGATTTTATACAAACTTGGTATAAGTTTATATTATGATGCAAAGATGAACTGATTCTATTTTTGCATGTTAGGTTGAAGAGTGAGTTGATTTTGGTGAAGTCAGAGGTCATGTCAGGTAAAAATGTGATACTTAAGAACAGCTGAATGGATTTAAATCAAACTTGGTACAAGTATTTATAATCAAATAATAATGTGGGCAGCGGAATATCGGTCGACGTCCTGACATTGAAGAGCGTCGTTCTCGTTTACAACTAAAATGGCTGCCAATCGGCCATCTTTGATCGCATCGCGAAACAAAATAATGTGCATATCTATACGGTCATGTATTGTCTTTTTGCCAAGTATGAACAAAATCGATCCATCTAATGTAATCGGTCAAGTATGAGCAAATATGTTTGTAGTCGCACAGGTGCGCAAAACCAAATCCATAAGCCCCGTTTTGGAGTCCAATTGGGGACTAACAATGTAATTAGTGCCTTGAGAACCATGCAGCATACATTAACGATCCACGTAAAAACAATCTGAATAGCCATAAAGTTACGTGTGTTCGTACTCTTTATCTCATAATTCTGTCGCAATTTGTTTAAAGTCAAACCTCGTTTTACCTGGACGAAATCACTTTGCTCCTTCGAAAATTGAAAAAAAACAGCTGAGTGACTGCAAAGTTGATCTCAAGCAGTTGATATGGAACGTCTAGCTAGACAAGCAATAGCAAGCTGCTTGTTAACGCAACACACCGAGCAAGCTTCTTGCTAACGGAACATACCATTTGTGAAGAAAGTCATATATGACGTTCTTCACCCTTCAGGCATTTAAATTTTTGCCTTTGATGTAGGGCTGACAGGATGGCCTAGAGGTACGTACACTCGCCCCTAAGCTGTGTAGCCTGGGTTTGAATCCCGATCCAGCTATAAACTGTCAGTTTGGTGTTTCACAGGCAGGGAGTTTCATCAATGTGTGCCGTCCCTTGGATAAACGTTAAACTGGGAGTACCATCTGCCAGCATGGGTTGGTGGACTTTAAATATCCCACAGTGTCCTTCACAAAGAGTAGGCGAGTATGGCGGTACCATTGCCAAATTCCTGCCCTAAACAGGTGAATGTCAGGCCTGGCCAGCCGGTTCGTGAAAGACTTGGGCCAAGCTTCCCCTGGGCGATCTCACAAGGTGGGATAATAGTAGCCCTTAAAGAACAACAACTTTGATGTTGAAATTTGCGAATAATAAATGCCAAGCCATTTTGTGCCAAAAATGTAATGAACAAATAAATGAAGGAAACACATGTCACCATGTTTCCCGCTCGTTCGGTCCAATGAGAATGGTGCGAGGAGAGAAGAACGCCATTACCTTGTCCTCAATACCAAAACTCCACACAAGTATGCTCACCTTATCGATCTTTGACAGGGTGTTGCTTTGAGTGCTTAACTTCACGTACAGACAAAGCAAATTCAAACGGCTCGGCATCAATTCCACACCGGTAGCAGTTTTGGCACCTTGAGTAGTTAGTTGTTTTAATGTTTATTGTTTAACGATATACAATTTAAATTACATCTTGGAGAATATACATTCCATATTATATCACCTGCTTTATTTTATGGAGCTGCCTTTCATACGGGTATATCTTTTGAGAGAAACTGAACACATAAGCCACTAAAAGCAGCTGATATACAGTCATTATCTGGAGTCAAGGTGCGTTTTACCTACTGTGCATGCGCAGCAGCTATCGTGATAATTAATTTCAATTATCGTTGTCACGATAGTAGATCTAAAGCACAATAATTATCGCTCCATTGTATACATGTATACAGTCACGTGAAAAAGTAAGTACACCCCATGTAAAGTTTTGACTTTTTCAACATATTTCAACATACAGCTATTTGATCTTCATTTCAACAATATTGATAGATAAAGGTGATATAATACAACAAATATCATGAAACATTTACATTTTGTAGTCCATTGTATAATTTAAATATACATAAATACAAATTTCGCATTTGGAAAAAGTAAGTACACCCTTGGCTCGAATAGGTGTTATTGCCCCCTTTGGCAGAAGCAACCTCAAGTAGACGTTTCTTATAACTGTCTACCAGTCTCTGACATCGACTGTGAGAAATTTTTGCCCACTCCTCCATGCAGAATTCTTTCAGCTGTGTGATGTTTGAGGGGTTTCTTGCATGCACAGCTCGTTTCAAATCCCCCCAAAACATCTCAATGGGATTTAGATCCGGGCTTTGACTTGGCCATTCCAGAACCCTCCATTTCTTTATTTTCAGCCATTCCTTGGTGGATTTACTGGTATGTTTAGGGTCATTGTCATGTTGCAAGGTCCACCTTCGGTTGAGCTTCAATTTTCCGACAGATGGTCTCACATTATCCTCAAGCACCCTCTGGTACAATGAAGAATTCATAGTGGATTCTATGATGGTGAGCTGTCCAGGCCCTGATGCAGCAAAGCTGCCCCAAACCAGAATATTTCCACCACCATGCTTTACAGTTGGTATCAGGTTCTTGTGGTCAAATGCTGTCTTTGGTTTTCGTCAAACATGTCTTCTGGTACTGTGGCCAAATAGCTCTACCTTTGACTCATCTGTCCAGAGCACATTGTTCCAGAAGTGCTGGTCTCTGCCTCGGTGTTCATTGGCAAACTTTAGTCTTGCCCCGATGTTCTTTCTGGACAGCAAAGGTTTCCTCCTGGCACAGCACCCATGTAGATCAAATTTGTGCAGCCTCTTTCTAATGGTAGACTCGTGCACTTTGACATCAACAGTGGCCATAGCTACCTGTAGGTCCCGTGATGACATTCTGGGGTTCTTAGAGACTTCTTTCAGCATCTTGCGGTCTGCTCTCGGGCTGAACTTGCTGGGGCGGCCTGGCCTGAACAAGGTGGCAGTTGTTTGGAATCTTCTCCACTTGTAGATGATCTTCCGGACAGTCGAATGATTGATTTCAAAGTGTTTGGAGATCTTTTTAAAGTCCTTCCCAGACTCATAGGCATCTATAACCTTCTTTCTGAAGGCCCCAGAGAGCTCTTTTGATTTAGGCATGGTGACGCCACACATTTCAACATCAAAGAGCAAACCAAACGAAATGTCTGAGGTTTAAATAAGACAGGTTCCTCCAAGATACTCTCTAACGATGTTCTAATCATTTGCACCTGAGCTGGTACACCTGATTCTAATTTTAGGTATTTGAAGTCATGATAAATGTAGGGGTGTACTTACTTTTTCCACATGCGAAATTTGCATTTATGTTTGTTTAAATTATACAATGGACTACAAAATGTAAATGTTTTATGATATTTGTTATATTATATCACTTTTATCTATCAATATTGTTGAAATGAAGATCAAATAGCTGTATGTTGAAATATGTTGAAAAAGTCAAAACTTTACATGGGGTGTACTTACTTTTTCACGTGTCTGTATGTGTATGTATATTATCTGTACAATGTACATGTACATGTATATTATATATACTAGTGAGGTACCCGTGCTAAGCACGGGTGGGAGGCCAGAAGCAAACAGACAATGCAGAAACGGCGAATGCTAAAGCATGAAACCAATAAATTCCACATTACTGTAGCACCTTCACTAGCACGTCAGACATGGAAAGCAAGTTTGTGAAGGACTTCCATGAAAAACGTACCCGTTCGCAAACAAACGGGTACGTTTGTTCCATACCCTGTCAATGGCGAATCTGCATATGGCGATTCGCGAATTCATGCTTAGAAAGTACAAACCATCATGGCATTCCATCATTCAATTGAACTCGATATCTCTTTTTTTCGTTCCAAACAGCATAACTCCAATCACAAATTAAATAACACTAATATAAAAAATAAACTTTTAACAACATTCGTGACGTAAACAAATATTTAAATCCTGATGTGACGTTCCGTGTGGTTGGGTGAGCACAATTACAAATTAAAAATCGTAATTGTATTCACTCAAGTCCAATCATCAATTGATACTTCAACAAAACGATTAACGTTTAACGATTTAACATTACGAATGAATGACGGTTGTATTGGGATATTATCAAACCCGTGCATTGCCGTCATCTGTCCACTTCCGGATTCGCTGCAGGTTCGTAATTCTCATCAAAATCTAAACAGTATTTGTAGAATTTCAATAAAAGCCACATCACTGTTCATATCGGTAAATATTATTCCATCATGTTTGGAAAAACTGGAAAATTGGAAAACTTTGAAAAATTATCCCAAGCACCTCACAAGTCTGGCCTGTACGGTAGGGTGGCAAGAAGGAAGCCATTACTCCAAAAAATCCACCTTGAGTGCCGTTTGAGGTATGCAAAAAAACACTCGAGATTCTGAAGCCATGTGGCAAAAAGTTCTGTGGTCTGACGAAACCAAGATGGAATTTTTGGCCTAAATGCAAAACATTACGTTTGGCGCAAACCCAACACTGCACATCACCCAAAGAACACCATCCCTACTGTGAAGCATGGTGGTGGCAGCATAATGTCATGGGGATGTGTCTTATCAGCAGAGACTGGGGCACTTTTCAGTATAGAAGGGGAAATGGATGGAGCAAAATACAGAAAAATCCTAGAGGAAAACCTGCTGCCCTCTTCAAGAAAGCTGAAATTGGGACGGAAGTTTACCTTTCAGCACGACAACTATCCAAAGCACACATCCAAAGCTACACTGAAGTGGTTAAGGAACAAAAAGATAAATGTCCTTGAGTGGCCCAGTCATTGCTTCGACCTAAATCCAATAGAAAATCTGTGGCATGACTTGAAGATTGCTGTCCAACGCTCACCATGCATTTTGACTGAGCTTGAACAGTTTTGTACAGAAGAATGGGCAATTATTCTCCAATCAAGGTGTGCAAAGTTGGTAGAGACCTATCCCAACAGACTCACAGCTGCAATTGCTGTTAAAGGTGCTTCCACCAAGTTTTAACTCAGAGGGGTGGACACTTATCCAACCAAGATATTCTAGTTTTGTGTTTTTAATTAATTTTCTGAAATGTGTAGAATTTGTTTTTCACTTGGTAGTTTTGGGTTACGTGTAAATAATGTGTAAGTGGAGGTGGAAAAAGTCTGATTTAATGCAATTTAATTCCATGCTATAAGCATGCCTTATACTATAAGGCATAGTTTTTAATTTTATTTAAAGGATGTAAAGTAAATATTCAACATTGCTCATATTGGGTGATGCTGTTTGTTGCCACTTTTTAATGTAATCGGCTTGGCTTATTTCGTTCCCGTGTGAATGATCTTTCCTCATGGTGACAATGCCATTAATTTCCAAACCATTCAAGGAGACATTAATTTACATGATTGAAGGAAAACATTATTTTCAGATATACAGTCGTGGCCAAAAATATTGGCACCCTTGCACTTTTTTCAAATAATGCACCATTTCTTCCAGAAAATTGTTGAAAGTACAACATCTTTTGGTATCCACAAATGTATTTCTTTGGTTTGCAGTGAAACAAAACAAACAATTTTCTCCAAAAATAAGTTGAATTGACTAAAGTATTTGGTCTCCACAATTCTTTATTTCACTGTTAATATTACAGAACCTTTGTTTTTGATTCAGAACTTAATATATCCTTTTAAATCAGAAAATAAAAAGAAATGGCATTGACAAAATAATTGACACCCTAGACATAATATTTGGTCGCACAGCCTTTGGAGAAAATAACTGCTGTCAAGTGCTTCCTTTAGCAATGAATGAGCTTCCTACACCTCTCTACTGGCACCCTTCTTGTGCAAACTGCTCCAGTTCTTCCAGATTTGAAGGGTGCCTTCTCCCAACTGCTGTTTTCAGATCTCCCCACAGGTGTTCAATGGCATTTAGATCTGTACTCATCACTGGGCACTTCAGACCAGTCCAGCGTTTTGTGTTGAAACATTCCTGGATGCTTTTTGAAGTGTGTTTGGGGTCTACATGGTTGCAAGACCCATGACCTTCGACGGAGACCCAACTTTCTGAGACTGGGTTGAACATTGTGCTCCAAAATGCCTTGGTAATCTCCTGATTTCATGATGCCATGCACACATTCAAGACACCCAGTGCCAGAGGCAGCACAGCAACCCCAAAACATCACTGAACCTCCTCCATGTTTGACTGTAGGGAAGATGTTCTTTTCTTTTAAGGCTTTATTTTGTTTTCTGTAAACATAGAGATGATGTGCTTCACAATAAATATCTGATTTGGTCTCATCTGTCCACAGAAAGATTTTGGCTTGTTCAGGTGTGATTTGCAAACTCTAGTTGGGCTTTCTTATGTCTCTGTCTCAGCAGTGGGGTCCTCCTGGGTCTCCTACTATAGAACCCCCTTTCATTGAGTTGGCGATCGATGGTGCGAGTTGAAACTGTCGTGCCTTGTGTCTGAAGGTCAGCTTGAATCTGTTTGGCAGTTGATCGAGGTGCTTTCTCCACCATTTTAACAATCCTTCACTGCAATATTCAATCCAGTTTTCTCTAGCGGCCACGTCTCGGGAGGTCGACTACAGTGCCATGGGCCTTCAACTTCCTGATAACATTGCATACAGTGGACACAGGAACATCAAGGTCTCTGTATATGGACTTGTAGTCTTGAGATTGTCCATGCTTGGCTACAATCTTGTGTCTGACCTCCTCAGACAATTCTCTGGTTTTCGTACTTTTCTCCATGCTCATTGCGGAACACACAGTGACACAAAACAGCAGAATGACTCCTTTTCTCCATTCAAACTGGTCGAATGAGTGATTTTTATATTGCAGGCACCTGCAACTCACCACAGTTGAGTTCAATTCCAAAGAAAAGGAGAATCACCTGCTTGAAATCTAATTATTTCTAACAACTTTGAAAAGGTGCCAATAATATTGTCCGGGCCATTTTAGGATTTATGTGTGGAATAAGCTAAGATTTAGTAATTTTTTCAGCTTTTTTTGTTTTGTTCCACTACAAACCAACGCAATACATGTGTGGATACTGAAAGATTTTTTTATTTTTCAACAATTTTCTGGGAGAAATGGTGTATTATTTGAAAAAAGTGCAAAGGTGCCAATATTTTTGGCCACGACTAGATTTGAGCTTTTCTGAGAGATTGAACCTTGACTTGGCAATTTGGTGTCTGACTTGCTGACAATGAGGTTACCCTGCAGACCTTTGTCTGCTCCATGTCTGACAGGATGGTACAGAGGTGGCACACCTACCTTTGAACGGTATCGCCTGGGTTTGATTTCTGACCCAAGCTTAAACCTTCGGCTTGGTGCTTCACGGGCAGGGCGTTGCATCACAACGTGTGCTGTCCATTGGGATGTTTGTTAAGCCGGGCGGCCCTCTGCCAGCATTGGCTGGTGGATATTAAAGATGACTCCGTGTCTTCCCCGAAGAGTACCCAGCGAGTTATCACCAGCACTCTGAACGAATTTAGAATCCTACCTAACTTGGCTTCAAACTGACCAGCCGGTTTGTAAAAGGCTAGGGCCAACACCTTCCCCGGCTGACCTTACGAGAGGATAGGTATGATTGGGGCCATTAAGGAAGTAGTTGTAGGTGTAACTTTGTCTGCAGAAAGTACATGTGGTAATTGTGCGATTCTTGTTTTAAGCTTGTGCGATTCCTGTTTTAAGCTTGTGCGATTCTTGTTTTGAGCTTGTGCGATTCTAGTTTTGAGCTTGTGCGATTCTTGTTTTAAGCTTGTGTGATTCTTGTTTTAAGCTTGTGCAATTCTTGTTTGAAGCATGTGCAATTCTTGTTTTAAGCATGTGCTATTCTTGTTTTAAGCATGTGCAATTCTTGCTTGAAGCATGTGCAATTCTTGTTTTAAGCATGTGCAATTCTTGTTTTAAGCATGTGCAATTCTTGTTTTAAGCATGTGCAATTCTTGTTTTAAGCTTGTGCGATTCTTGTTTTAAGCTTGTGCGATTCTTGTTTTAAGCTTGTGTGATTCTTGTTTTGAGCTTGTGCGATTCTAGTTTTGAGCTTCTGCGATTCTTGTTTGAAGCTTGTGTGATTCTTGTTTTAAGCTTGTGTGATTCTTGTTTTAAGCTTGTGGAATTCTTGTCTTAAGCATGTGCAATTCTTGTTTTAAGCATGTGCAATTCTTGTTTTAAGCTTGTGCGATTTTAGTTTTAACTTGTGCGATTCTTGTTTTAAGCTTGTTCGATTCTAGTTTTGAACTTGTGCGATTCTTGTTTTAAGCTTTGCGATTCTTGTTTTAAGCTTGTGCGATTCTTGTTTTAAGCTTGTGCGATTCTTGTTTTAAGCTTGCGCGGTTCTTGTTTTAAGCTTGCGCGATTCTTGTTTGAAGCTTGCGCGATTCTTGTTTTAAGCTTGCGTGATTCTTGTTTTAAGCATATGCAATTCTTGCTTTAAGCATGTGTAATTGTTGTTTTAAGCATGTGCAATTCTTGTTTTAAGCTTGCGTGATTCTTGTTTGAAGCTTGCGCGATTCTTGTTTTAAGCTTGCGTGATTCTTGTTTTAAGCTTGTGTGATTCTTGTTTTGAGCTTGTGCGATTCTAGTTTTGAGCTTCTGCGATTCTTGTTTTAAGCTTGTGTGATTCTTGTTTTAAGCTTGTGGAAATCTTGTCTTAAGCATGTGCAATTCTTGTTTTAAGCATGTGCAATTCTTGTTTTAAGCTTGTGCGATTTTAGTTTTAACTTGTGCGATTCTTGTTTTAAGCTTGTTCGATTCTAGTTTTGAGCTTGTGCGATTCTTGTTTTAAGCTTTGCGATTCTTGTTTTAAGCTTGTGCGATTCTTGTTTTAAGCTTGTGCGATTCTTGTTTTAAGCTTGTGCGGTTCTTGTTTTAAGCTTGCGTGATTCTTGTTTGAAGCTTGCGCGATTCTTGTTTTAAGCTTGCATGATTCTTGTTTTAAGCTTGTGTGGTATATGATTACAGTATAATATATTTTTCATGTCTCTGCTGATACACTATGTGATGTCTCGAATCAAAAAAGTTTTCTACTAATTTGGATATCACAATCAGTGAAATGGGTTTGGTGTAAACTTAATTATAATATGATAACAGTATTTCACTTTTGGGTGTGTTTCTGAACACCTGCTGTTATTGCTATAGACAGTATTATTATTCTTTGCCTTTTTTTTGCCATAAAGTTTTGATCTGAAACGATATTTACCACGCGCATGCGAAGCAAAGCTGAGTTAAGCATTTGGTTCATTTCTGTCTATCTCTCCTTCTGTCCGTCCACGAACATCAGTTTATGATCGAGAAACAACTTAATTTCAATTGATTATTATATTTGAACATGAATTGGAAAGCAAAGCTGCAGTTTAACAGTACTTTGCTTCTGAATTTGTCCCGATTGTGCATGTGCAGAGAAAAGTGAGATGATATTTTTTACTACCTGCCTGACAGTCAAACAAAATTGAAAATCATTTGAAACAGTAAACTTCATTTCAAAAGGACGTCATAAAGAACACAAACTACAGGCATGAAAAACGAATGTAACGTGTTAGATATGGTGGTGTAAAAGCCGCTGTGTCAATGATGGTAAATTCTGGAATTTTTACAGCATAGCCCATAGGGCCAAGCCGTCTCGAACAATGTTTGTCTGTCCGTGTGTATGTATGTATGTCCCCTCAAACGTACACCAATCCGAGCTGATTATCTGGTCACATGACAGGGGTGATGTGATGTCATTACGGCGGTACGACGGCTGACTCCACACACCACCATTTTCTATCCCTGCCGTTCAGGCTGGACATATCGTTGAACCTGTCGTGTATCATAAGGCCAAAAAAATATATATTTCCGGTCTCTGGTCAGCGTGCGCATCGATTTTGACACCGCGTTAACATTTTTTTTTTATTTAAATTTCCAACGGTACCTACAACAGCGCACGCCGTCTATATAATATAGAGCACATCATAAATTATAGAGTACATTAAACATAAACAATGCCGCGCCGCCTCAAGTATTCGCGTATACTTGAGGCGACGCCGAGACGAGATAATTGCAATTAAGTGAGCCGTGACGTCACGTTCTCCTCGAAAACGCGATTTCGAGCGTGAGGAGCCATATAATATATGCATGGTGCCGGCCCGGCGCGCTATCTCGGGAAATACGTGAGGGTCGCCATTGGTATCGACGTTCGCGCCACGGTTCTCCCCTACAAAACTACGTTTAGTTTGTCCAAATCCAACCAGCCGTTCCAAAGATATGAGTAGTTTTGTGTGCCGTGCCGTCATGAATCCAATCGGCTGGATATTGTCATTTATTGAAAGGAAGACGTTCTTTGTCGGGTTCGTGTGAAGCAACCACAAGGCCTAGAGAGCTGCGGGTGGTCTCGTTAGTTAGGCCTGGATCCTATCTCGTTTGTCATGAAGTTGTCTGTGATAATCTGGTGGACTGGGAGAAGAGATCGTGGGAGACCATCGGCATGGATTCAAGCGCCTCCGCGTTAGCCCAGCTGTGAATGCGCCGATTTGAACCACATCATACAGCCCATCTGCGCATGCGCGGCTTTGATACACCTGCAGCGTGTCATCCCGTACACGAAGATTGGTCCCGGGTGTAGTCATTTGCGCATGCGCGGTTTTTTCAGCATTCAAATGCTTCGGCAATCGCCTGTTAGACCACTTGCGCATGCGCAGTGTTGACGCGATCGACGCATTGGAATGTTTGACGGTACGGCGAGGCGATCTCGAGAACGAAATGGCAGTCTATAATATGCTTGAAGAACTTAATGATTTTCCGAATAAATACATTTTAAAATAACTGATTAAGCTTGTGTTCATTATTTACAAAAAGGCCGACCTGTCCCATTGGCTATCTTTAATTTCTCTCTGGACGGCGCCACGGCAGATGAGGAGGACCGCAAGGTATGAGGACACAAAAAACAACACCTTTATATGTGCAATCCATGCTTTTCAAAAAAGAAAAAAAAAATACCGCATCGCCGCATCGATTCTGGAACTTTGGTCTGACCAGAGACCAGCAATATATTTTTTTCGGCCTAATCTACATGCTCCACCTTTACGTTTTTCATTCAGTGTGAAACACAAACAAACACGTGAAACACATGAAGTAAAACTTGTGAAAATAAGGATCTTTTATAACACTCGATTGTTGTCGTGGCTGTGGCTGTGGTTGTTGTTGTTGTTTGGGGGCTCATTCTGTATAGTTTTATATTTTTTTCTATTGCTTCGCAAAATATCACTACTGTATATATCATTTTGTATGCTCGTTCCGTGTCCTTCTAAATCTAAAGGGTTCTCCTGTCGTAGAATAATAAATGGTTCTGTTCAAACTGCTGTGTGAATGAACGATACATTTGCACTTCTTCCTCTTCTTAAAACAGGCAAAAAGGCTTTTCGAACTGGCAAATGCATGATTAAACAAATTATTTTTTACGGCGTATATGTTTGGTTCTGGTGTTTACAGCGTTTGTCTCTCCGTATGTATGTATGTATGTATGTATGTCCCTCACATATTTATCCTACATATTGGGTGAGTTTTATAGCCAACAATTACGCTTCTGAAAGGTAGATTCTAATGCCATTTGGCTTTGCCAGTTATGTTTCTTTCTACACCCTTTAGGGAAAGTTCATATATTGCATCATATACCTGGTTGGGGCAAATTTTCACACTTCATGATTGGGGGGAACTGAAATTCTGACAATAGGGTCATGATACAGTGCATTCAGAAAGTATTCAGACCCCTTCACTTTTTCACATTTTGTTATGTTGCAGCCTTGTGCTGAAATCGTTTAAATTCATTTTTTCCCTCATCAATCTACACTCAATACTCCATAATGACAAAGAGAAAACAGGATTTTAGAAAGCTTTGCAAAATTATTAAAAAATAAAAAACTGAAATATCACATTGACATAAGTATTCAGACCCTTTGCTATGACACTTGAAATTTAGCTCAGGTGCCTCCCATTTCTCTTTGATCATTTTTGAGAGATGTTTCTAAACCTTGATTGGAGTCCACCTGTGGTAAATTCAATTGATTGGACATGATTTGGAAAGGCACATAAGGTCTCACAGCTGACCATGCATATCAGAGCAAAAACCAAGCCATGAGGTCGAAGGAACTGCCTGCAGAGCTCAGAGACAGGATTGTGTCGAGGCACAGATCTGGGGAAGCCCACAAAAAAGTTTCTGCTGCATTGAAGGTTCCCAATAGCAGAGTGGCCTCCATAATTCTTAAATGGAAGAAGTTTGGAACAACCAGGACTCTTCCTAGAGCTGGCCGCCCGGCCAAACTGAGCAATCGGGGGAGAAGGGCCTTGGTAAGAGAGGTGACCAAGAACCAGATGGTCACTCTGGCTGAGCTCCAGAGATCCTGTGTGGAGATGGGAGAAACTTCCAGAAGGACAACCATCACTGCAACACTCCACCGATCTGGGCTTTATGGCAGAGTGGCCAGACAGAAGCCAGTGGCCAGAACTCAGTGAAAGACACATGAAAGCCCGCTTGGAGTGTGCAAAAAAGCACCTAAAGGACTCAGACTGTGAGAAACAAGATTCTGTGAGCTTTCACCACCCTAAGCTTGGTGTTGGCTGAACGGTTAGGGTCGAGGGCTTGGGATCCTAGGGTCCTGAGTTCGTATCCCGGCCAGCTGTTTAATTAACACCAGGTGGGGTTCACTCAGCCTGTCATCCTTCCGAGGTCGGCAAAATGAGTACCAACTCACCGGGTCCTCTCTCAAGGAGGTTGGTGGCAGGATTTGCACTTCGGCCACCGTAAAATCACCTCATTCCGGAACGCACACAGTGGTGTGTGTCAGGATGGTGCTGAGGTCACTTTGATAGTGTTGACTAACTGACCAACATATACAATAAACCAGTGTCTCAATGCAATCTCTTCCCTTCCATGGTGACAGAGCTTAGAGACTTAGAATACTTCAAAATAATTTAATACTTCCATTATTTGCTAACTGGTATCTCCACCCAAGTCATACTGTCCTCTTCAACTGAAGTATCAAAACAAGCCCGGCTACGCCGCTGTCAGACTTCGGTCTTGTTTTTACACACTTTTATTTAACTTCATCTGAACTTTTTGTTTGTTTGTCCCATTTCAAATACTTGAGCCGTTCGTTTTCTAGAATCCTTACGTCCTGGAGAGCTGGAATTTTGCTCACGGCCTTCTTTTCTGGTACATTTTCATGTATCAAAATTTAATATAAAAAAAAAGGTTTAAAACTTTTAAAAAATAAAAGTGTGTAGCCCTAAAACATGTTTTTTCGTTTACTTGTTATACAACCTTTAAAATCATTATTTTGTTTCAATTTTATTATATACTTTAACACTGCGTGGGGTAAGGTGTTCTCTAAACTCTCTCATTACCTCTGCCACTGAAGGTGGATGGAGGTTATGTTTTCAACTCTGTGTGTCTCTGTTTGTTTGTTTGTTTGTCTGTGAACAAGATATCTCAAAAGGTGGTGGACGTATTCAGAGAAAATATGGAGGACATGTTGGGTGTGTGACAAGGACGAATCGATTCGATTTTCATGAAGATTCGAATCCGGATCCAGATCAGAGAATTTTTTTTCAAAGTGATTCTTCACCATTGAGTGATCGGGCCAAAAACGATATGTAGCACGATATCACAAAAAAGTTGTGGACGAATTATGATAAAACCTGGTGGATGAGTTGGGTAAGTGAAAAAAACAAGCCGATTAGGTTTTGGGTTTGGTCCTAATCCAGATCCAGCTGATCGGTGGATAGAAAACGTAAACTGTTCAGCCTGGCGGAGGTATGCTCTCTACCGAGTGGCCTTGTAGTTGTGAATGAAACGGTTACAATATCGATCAATTATCCACCTTCCCATCCCTCTTCTCCCCACCACATTTCCCAGCCTTATTCCATGTATTGTCCTTTCCTCATGCACGTGGTGATGGATGTTGAAGATCCCTCAAGGTTTTGAAAAGAGTACATATTATTCTAGAAATGGTCACACCCTGCCCCGTTCTCCTCTTGGGGTAGCAGTACTTGCATGATGGAAGTACGATGGCATGATATTCCTTGTGCGTCTTTTATGTGCCTTATTGTAACTTACGATACCACTGAACTTGTATTTCAACCTGGAAACCTGTTTGATTACATCAGGAGACTTGAGCAAGTCATATTTTTTTAATCTTCAAAAACTATATTGATGAAGTTATTACCATTGCTGGAGGAGGGCATTTCGTTTGGTTGCATTTGTTTGTTTGTGTCTGTTTGTTTGTCCGCACAGAATGTGAGTATGCTTTTATCTGCAATCGTTGGTCCGATTGACACAATTTTCACCATAGGGGCACCTCCCCTTTGTAGATTTTAAAAAAATTAAAATGATGACGTCATAGGTCACATGATACAGGCCCCATCTTGGAAAAAACTTTGCACCTCCATATCTCTGAAACTGCTCCATGGAAAAAATCGAAACATGGCTCTTTGTCAAGTACTCCCATATTCACGTTGTCATTGATGCCTTCGCTATGACGTCGTAATTAGACAAGTAGAACGCCTGATCAGATCAGTTTGAAATTTTTTGAGCGAGATCTTCGCAAAAATTGTGGGAGAATTAAATTGATGATGTCATCGGTCACGTGGTTTGGCAGCCATGTTGGATTAAACATAAATCTACGTTGTCAATAAACCACACAAACACAGCAGCGAATAAACACCACACAAATACGTCCCAGCGAGGGTCTACAATCTCTGATTGCTCTTTCTTGTTCTGTCGTGTAATATGGTTGCTTGGGTTAATTTCATCTCATTAGCCTTGCCCGTTTCCCCAAGGACGGAAGAGACCATTGTCAGACGGTATGGTGTGGTTTACGTGCTGGGGCGTGGTTTGTTGTATCCGCATATAAAAAAAACAAAAAAAAAACCGCCTACTAAAAAACCTAGACTACTGTAATATAGATCGTTCATTCTCTGATCTACTGTAGTCTATGTATCCAATTGAGGCTGTGCGTTAAATGCTCAGTGTTGTTTACAATGATTTTGAATACGCTAACCCTTTTTTGTGGCTGGCATTTTTGTGTGACACATTCAAAACGCACGTTGTGCACCTCACTAGTATGGGCATCTTGTGTGCATTGCCTGTGAGGCTGTTCACATTTGTTAGATTTGAAGACACAAAATGTAAACTTGCTGTGAGGGTGAAGGTGTGCGGTGGTATGAGTGCTCCAAAGGTCATGCATGTGAGTGGGAAGTCTAACAAGAAAAGGTGTGGATAGTATTTCGTAGGAATAAAACAATTTGGTGTGGGTGGGTGTCAAGGGAGTGGTCGATAAGGAATTCCACCTTTTTAAAATACGTTTAATATTTGTTTGTATGGCTGTGCAGATACAAATTGCTTATTCTTGGAGGATTCTCCATGAGGCACATCACTATAAGGGAGTTGTGCCAATTCAAATCCTTCCCAAGGTAAACCACACTTGGTTTACCTCATCCAGAATCACGGCTGCAAGCTATCCCATTTACCTTTGAAAGTTTTCACATTGCGATTGGTGCCGGCTTTGTGCCTCGCGTCGCTCCAAATTGGGCAATTGGACATGGCATCCGGCCCGGGGCCCAAGGGGTCCACGCTTTTATAATCTCGCTGCCTTCAGGTTCTAACCGCTGCGGCGCGGCCATCTATCTGCGAGATGTGAACTCCAAATGGCGGCTTCGAAAGTGATCCCTGGACCCACTGGGAAGAGAACGCGGTGGTTATTCGGGGTGTAGGATGTTGGAACGAGATTTAGTACAAACATTGGGGGTAGGGCAGCTGCGGCTGGTGCGTTTTTAAACCAGCGCAGCCACCTAGTGGTTGCCTGGAGGAGACTATCCTTTATATGCCATGTGGTTGCGCTTTATTTAATTTTAAATTGTGTTTTTTTTTTTGTCTCTCGCCCTGTCTACACAGCTCGACATTTTTACCCTCGTGTTACTCGCCCTCTTTTGTCACACCAAGCAACGTCATGCCATTTCATGTCGCACGACGTTGCAATTCCCCCTCGCTCATCACACGCAGTCCTTGCGTGGGAGATCGTGAACGTTGTTTGAAAGAACCCAACTCTAGTCCAGTTGACAAATACGGAAATGAGAAACCGCATTCCATGTTTGATTGAGTGTGATATCTCCGCAAACTTAACTTGTCATGAGGGAAGATGGTGCGGCTCACGAGTGGAGCTCTTCTTCTTTTTATTTGCTTATTTATTTATTTATGATCCTCCATATTGTGGAGTCTTGGTTTGGGATTGGAAAGATGCTCGTTTCGGTTCTGTTGTACAAAAAGGTCATTCCCAATTCTTGATGCCCTGCACTCGGTATCTGCCAAGAAATATTTAATATATATACTGTATTTAATGCGGCAGGTGGTGGAATTCCTTTCCACTACACACCCACTGGAGTGGCTGTTTGATGGGAGAGTCATTGTACTCCATGTCACGATGCATCTATTTTACAGGATCATAATGGCGAGGAATTTTCATTCTCGTTCTCTCTGTCTTTCTCCTTCTCTCTCTCGTAAACAAACGCATGCCCCGGCGAGGCCTTCTTAATGCTCTGTCTTGTCTGACTTGAGTGAGAAATAGGCTGTGGCTATGTACACGCTCATCATTGCTAACTATAC
Source organism: Myxine glutinosa (assembly GCF_964187855.1). Lineage (NCBI taxonomy): Eukaryota > Metazoa > Chordata > Myxini > Myxiniformes > Myxinidae > Myxine > Myxine glutinosa. The sequence continues at coordinate 115,575,656 of NC_136268.1, read as the reverse complement.
TTATTTTCTGGATGAGATATTTTTAAAAATACAACATAAAACATGACAAGACAGGATTTTAGAGTACATATTATTCAACATATATGTTGTCCGCGTATATCTTATCGGGTAATTTGGTCCACGTATATGGACCGAAGTTGGTACAATGCATCAGGACAGTAAGGTATCATAGGGTTGTGCTCTCTATCCGGATATGCCCCCCATATTGGAGGTAAAAGGGGGGTTTGCCCCAAATATTGGTATTGCATTCAAAAATCTTGTCAGAAACTGACAGATCCAGATCAAACTGGCCATGTGGCATCATGATCATTACCGAAACCTTAACAACGTACGACATATATGTAATACCCAATCTCATATATGTGGGTATCTTACTATAATTCACCAAATGTCTGTCCGTCTGTTCCCAGGTACCGCAAAATTGGCTGAACCGATCGCAACGAAATTTTGGGTGGGTAATCCTGGGACCCCCTGCCCTGGAGTAAAATAGGCGATATTGTTTTTCCAATTTTCCAGTTTTTCAAACACGATGGAATAATATTTACCGATATGAACAGTGATGTGGCTTTTATTTAAATTGTACAAATACTGTTTCGATTTTGATGATTTGCATGTGATATGATTTAACGGATGTTTATATGAATCCTTTAAAATAAAAAAGCCTTCAATTTCTGATATTTTGCCTTTTCATGTGGGCCTCCAAATTGAAGCCCCACCCATAGGATGGGTACCGTTGCTAGCTATATTGATAGGAATGAATGAATGATCGTTTTTTTAAGGCCATTTTCCCCGCTAGAGCAGGGGTTAGCCTTGCGGGCCCCATGACAATCATGGTTCCCTGTTTGAGGCAATGTTTTTATGGCCGGATGCCCTTCCTGGCGCCAACCCTTAGTCGCCTCTTACGATGCGCAGGGATACGGTGTACCTATTCTAAACCGGGGTACACACCGGGATCATTCATCCCAGCAAGCTGGTACTCAATTTGCCGACCTCGGAAGGATGACAGGCTGAGTCAACCCCCCTGGCGTTAATTCAGCGATCGACCGGGATTCGAACCCAGGATCCTAGGATCCCAAGCCGGCACCCTAACCGCTAAGCCAACACCAGGGTGGGTACCGTTGCTAGCTATATTAATAGGAGGATACATTTTAAAAGTACTTGAATATCTGATATGAAGATTTTAGTGCACCCCCCCCCACCCCCCCGGCCCAATCCCTCCCCCGACAGTACCCACATAAGATGAAACGTGGTCCTCATTCACTTCGATGATGATGTCTCCTGCAGACTATCACATTGTACTTTGACTGACAGCACCATATGACGTCACGTATCTTGTAACACTATCTATTTAATATCGTCATTTGTCACTCTCGTTGAAGTCCTGCATAGATTGATGTTGTTTTAAGACTCTCGCTGGATCGATCTGTATACCATAAACTGCTAGCCTGTGCAACGGTTTCCGTAATTGGTCCATTAAATCCATAAGATTCACTTGCAACCGCAATGTCCAGCCATTTTTGTCGATGGTGCGCCAGGTGACACAAGATTGTCCACATTAATGGGCACTAACAACCCGTATATTAAAATACACTCTAACAAATTAAATGTGTGGTTATGCCGACAGCTGCCTGTACCAATGATAATCAAATCTCAGGCATTTTATCCTATGCCCGTTACAGTTGCCGTTACGTTACGTTTAAGCATGAACTCTCAAATAGTCTCGGGATTAAAAAATGGTTTCAGTATTTACATCCAGTGCAATGGTTACAGAGGGTTCCATCCCTGGGAAGTCACCAGAGTATGATGTAATGTGCCTCGTCCGCTTTAAGCTCCGATTCTGTGCACCCCACAAATGTCTCCGCATACTATATGTACTATCAAGTTGCCTGTGCCCACATGGGATTCCAAACGGAGTAGGGATGGAGATGGCAAAAATGCAAATGGCGTTTTCTGTCATTGAGCTGGCAAGCGGGGGGCACCAATTAACATTTATTGTCACATCTGATGCCATTTAAATGCTCTAATGGTGGAGATGCTCCATTTGAAACTGTTTGGTCGATATATGGCGTTCTTTGACGCCTCGAGTCCGTAAATTTATTTTCTATTTGTGTCAAAGCCAGTGATCAGTTACAACTTAATTGGAGGATACATATTTGTGCTCGGGTTAAGTTACGTTACAATTGGTATAACGTATAATACTAATGTTCTCAATGTATAAGGTGCCCCTTAAATAGGTACACATTTTAGGTTATTTCTCATCTTTTTTTTTTCCTCTGAAATAACCTCATAGTGGGTCATGTGTCCAGCCGTCCCTCCGTACATACCTGTGTCTGTTAACATTTAACTAAAACATCTCACAAACTACCCGACCGATTATGGACCAAATTTGGTACAATGCATCAGGACAGTAAGGTCTCATAGGGTTGTGCTCTCTATCTGGATGTGCCCCCTATCATGGAGGTAAAAGGGGGGTTTTGCCCCAAATATTGGTATTGCATTCAAAAATCTTCTCAGAAACTGACAGATCCAGTCCAAACTGGCCATGTGGCATCGTGATCATTCCCTAACCTTAAGTTGTTCTCCCCATGGTCGTATCTCCCCTGGAAAGGGGGCCACGGGCTCGCATACTACATGGCTGATAAGGACCAAATTTGGTACGATACATCAGAACAGTAAGGTTTCATGGGGGTTGTGCTCACCATCTAGATCCACCCCCAAAAGAGGCTGAAAAGGGGGGTTTTGCCTCAAATTCAGGTAATTCATTTTAAGATCTCAGAAAACGTGGGAAAGTAACAGTCTGTGCCCGACTGCGCTATTTTTATTTATTGAATACCTCCTGGAGTACCGGGCGTTGCCCGGGTGGGGGGGGGGGGGGCAGGAGAGTGGGGAAGAGGGGAGTGAGCGTGAGGAAGGGAGTGGGGGGAGTGGAAGGGGAAGGGGGGGAGAGGGAGGGATAAGATATACTACATATACCTACATCTTTTGAGGGGGGGGGGGGAAGGTGGCTTTGACAGGCCCCTCCATTTTGTGGGAGTGGGGTAAGGGAAGCAGGAAAAATTTACCCATGCAAAGAGTCCTTTAACCTCAGTGTTGCCCAGGTAAAAAAGGAAATTGTAATACCCTCTGCCACCAATACCAGGTGGCGCTACATTGTACACCTTTACATAGATAAATTTATGCCCCTCTCCCTGTCCCCCACACCCCCGAATGAGGCCACGGCCACATAGCCTATGTTACCCCCCAGACAAATTTGTATTTGTATCCCGAGTAAAGTATAAAAGCGTTTATAGCTGGAGTACCCGGCGTTGCTCAAGCGAAAAATAAACATTTGAAAAAGAAAAAATTTGACATATTTGAAATGAGGGCAAATATAATGGAAAAGCAATTACATCCAAATCAGAATCCATCACAAATGTCAAATCATCATTTTACCTTTTCGTTGACTGTATGCTGCTGATTGTGCCATTGATCACGTTTCTGAGTTAAGTATCATGTGTTCAGGAGGAATAAGAAGCCTTACCACCAACTTCGACTGCTTCTGGAATAGTTTGATTGTTTGTATTCAAATGTCTGGAGATTGTTTTGTATTTATGTATGCGAATGTGTACTTGTATATAACTGTCATTAATCATAAAGTCTTTGGCACTATCGAGCGTTTTTTATTATTATTTTTTAAATAAATTTTAAAAAAACAAAAACTTTTTTTGCCTAAAACACTCCCAGGCACTCAATGATGAACCTCTGAAAGTTTGACGAAGACCCATTCAGCCATCTCTGAGAAAAAATGGGAACTCAGACGAACGGCTCTCTTACTGTATATCATAGAAAACAAGAATGCACAACTTTCCAGTTTAATGTGGAATAGTTTGAGTCATGTTTGAAGTTTTGATTAGTGCTGTCACATCAGACAGATTTGTTAACATAGACCATTTGAGCTAGATGGTCTAACGACTCCGTGAATGCCAAAACAATCTTACCTTTTTAGTGCAATCTTGTCGCTCCAAGGACAACCCAAGGATTGCTCCAACCTAAGCTTAAATTGGTGGTGAAATGTGCGGGAGGAAAAAGGCACGAAGACACTTAATTATAATTAAAATGTTTTTAAAAAAACATACGAGGAATGAGAGAAACAGGACGCTATAAATAAGTGTGAAACAAATCAAGTGGTTGAGTTTAAAAGGATCGAGCAGAAAAGGAAGGAATTTTTTTTAGCTGTTGTTTTCATCAACTTTAGTTTGTTGGAATGTTGTTGACAATTATCAGTCGATTTTTGTTGGGAAGTTTGCTGATGACTATTTCTCTGTTTTGCAGGCATCAGCTGTGTATAATATACACAGCAATCGCAAGCAGGAAAAAGCTGGGGTGCGTGACGTGACGTGGCTCTTTGCGGAGTGTGTGGCCTAAAGACGATGTGCTAAGCATGATTACGTCTGAAATTCCAGTTCCAGTGCCACCGTAAGTATTGTTGCTGAACATGAACATTCTTAATCCTGCTTTTGTGCAATTTCATGGTGTGGGTGGGAGGAGGATTAGGAGCGTGGGAGGCAGGTTAGTGAGGTTGAGTTGAATGGGAGTGCAGGAGAAAGGTGGTTTTGGGATGTGGCCATATATACAAAGTGAAATACTTCAGCTTTCCTCTGTGACATGCAACTCAAACAAATAGTGGAAACAAACTTGTGTGCTTTCGCGTGTTGGCCATTGCATGCAGCAATGACGTCAGCTCATGGTAGTTGCATTGGTAGCACCAGATGACATTTGCTGACATGAGCTTGTTTTGGTAGAGGTTCAGGTGTTTGTTTACATCCCATCCCAGGAGGCAGCAGTATGAAAAAGCCACACCTGTGCTCTTTTGAGAAAGCGGCTGGAGTAACGAGCGGTGTATCTCGTTGCTCCAAAGAAAATACCCACCTTTTGAGGCCATCTTTCCCCGCAGAGCAGGGGTTGGCCTTTTTCGGGCACCGTGGTCCCCTTTTTGAAGCGATGTTTTACGGCCGGATGCCCTTCCTGCCCCCAACCCTGTTAGTCGCCTCTTGCGACACACAGGGAATTACCAGTGAACTGGTACTCAATTTGCCGACCTCAGAAGGATGACAGGCTGAGTCAACCCCTCCTGGCGTTAATTCAGCGATCGACCGGGATTCAAACCCGGGATCCTCGGATCCAAAGCCAGCACCCTAACCGCTCAGCCAACACCAGGCTTTATTGCTCCAAAGAATGAAGCATGTAAAACCGAAATCTAGCCATCTGAAGATTAACACAAGTTCCTAGTTGGGAATCAGCTTATTCTTGTCACCTACCAACACATTCACCAAGTTTTGTCATACCCCTTCCACAACTTCTTGAGATTTCATGCTTTATATCATTTTTCACTCTGTTTCTCAATTGTGAAGAATCAGTTAATAATATATCGAATTCGGATCTTCAACAAAATGTCCAAAATGAACAACAAATGTTCAATTTGTCCTTGTCACACACCAAACCTGTCCACCGGGTTTTGTCCGGATCCATTCATAACGTTTTGAGACATCATGATCAATGACAGACAGACAGACAAACAGACAGGAATGAACGCATAACTCCACCCATCTGCAGTGGCAGAGGTAACAAAAGCAGGAATCTGGGTTGGCGATGTAATGCCCCACTATTTACTTATGTTTTCACATACCTACAGCAGATATAACATTACCTTCAGTGCAATGGTATGGATACTTTATTTGCAATGTACACGTAACGTTCAAGTTGAGGTGTGCATGTATTCACTGGTATAATGTAAGGTAACATGTATATTGTTAGATAATATATTGTGTGTGAGGTGTGTGGAGGTACAATGGGTGATGGTCGAGGGCACAGGAGGTGAACAAGCTCAGACACAGCAAGAAGAGGATTGAAAACAAAAAAAGGGGGAAATGGGATGAAACCGTTATGGAGCAAGAAACAGAAAATAGAGTGGCGTGGCGGAATAGGTGAAAAATGCAGTGATTTGGGAAGGGTTAATGAGGGTACAAAAGATCAGGAGTATGTATGGGGGGGGGGGGGGGGAGGTTAACGGCTATCTTGAAGCCCTGGAGGGAAGAGCGAGGTTGAACAGGTTGAGGGAGTTTGTTTCACAGGCAAGAGAGCAATTGTATGAGGAGTCAACCTCCTTACCTCTGCCACCGGAGGTTGACGGAGTTTATGTTTTCATACCTCTCTGTACGTCTGTCTGCTTGTTTGTTTGTGAGCTTGATGTCTCAAAGAGTTATGGACGGATGCTGACGAAATTTGATGGACACGTTGGGTGTGTGACGAGGACCAATTGATTCGATTTTGGTGAATATCCAGATCTGGATATGAGAATTTTTTTATTTTTAAGTACTTCTTCACCATTGAGAGACGGGGCCAAAAACAATATATGGCATGATATTTGGAACAGTTATGGACAGATTCGGACGAAATTCGGTGTATAGGTTAGATTGACAAGAACAAGCCAATTAGATTTTGGTTTACGTCCAGATGCAGATCCTGCCTAAACTGTTCACCCTGGCGAAGGTATGTGCTCTACTGAATACTTTTTTTTAGTTTTTGGGAGTGTTACTAGAAGTGAATTATTGGCAGAATGTATGTGCCTTTTAGAAAACTGAGGGAGGAGAGAGAGATGGTGGGGACGAAACACGGGAAGGGCAGAGGATGCAAGACCAGAAAGTAGGTTGGGGAAGACAGAAAGGCCATCACCCTGTCTGTGATGTGGGAGTAACAACCCCAGAGATCCAGCTTTATTGTGGGAGATTCCAATGAAGTTGGGGACATTTGACTCCACGGCTTCAAGACATGAAAGTTGTGAGGCCAAAGCACCAGCGAAATGGGGAGAGCACGACTCCATTGAGCGGCCGATGAAGATTTAGTTGGTTGTTTGGGTTCGGATTTGCCTTGAAAAGATTTGGCACTGCAGAGGATCCCCGACGGCATCTGATTTTGGAGGCCACTCTTGCTGGAAGGTCAGTCCAGGCGAGGTTTTGACTGATGGTGAGGCCTCTAAGCTCAAGGGCCGGATATATTGGTTTTCGTCACAAAGGAATGGTGTTTTATTTATTCATTTAAGTTCTGCATAAGTGTGCTATCTTATTTCATAAGAAGTTTAAATGAAAATTCCCCAGAGAATGTTCTTGTCAAAGTGCAGCTTCTACACCACCATTGTGATGAAGTGTGCTTTGCCCATATTTGTAATTTGTGCATATTGATGTGACTCGTCCTTCTTTAAGTGCACGAGTTGGCCATGATATATTAGACCGGACTGGACAAACAGATAAAAACACTTGCATTTCAGCTTTCAGGCAAGCTTGGGCCAATTGTACATTTGTTGGTGTACACATTTGAAGCCCATGTGCTTTTTTTGCTGCTGTTGAATTGCAATCACACTGGTGTTTTGTTTTGACTAAAGTTCTTTCTTGAGATGTAAAACTTGTCAGGGAAGGCAAGGCACTTGATTTCACTGTTATTAATAACTTTTCCCCCAGTTGTGTGAGTGATGTCTCATAGATGTTTTCATTGTACAATGCGGAACTCTTTTTTCTGCATTTCATGGAATGCATGGGAATATGGTTCCAACAGTGTAATTAAATACAATTTAAAATGTTCTAAGTTGATTCATTTGCAAATGTAATTGCAGATAATCACATTTTAAAATCATTTCAATTGGATTTAGATTAAAATCAAAGCCATTACAACCACTTGTTTATTTATTTATTTATTTTTACTGGAATGGTGACCGTGAACCTCTGTGCCGCACCAGCACTTGCTGCAAGAGCTGTAACCAACAGGGGGTGCCCACCACACATCCACATTGTTTATGTACCTATTACCATTTAATAGAAACGTTAAATTGTACCCAGCAGGATGGATATGAACATTAAAAACGCATTCCGACTCGGTTGGTTTGTGAAGGACACTTGACTAGAATGCTGATGTCATAATGCAGCGTCAGCTGCTATACTGGAACCATGCCATCACTCAACCTACATATGCTTTAGAAGCATTTTTTATTTTGACGAATTGT
>NC_136268.1:115557624-115562624 GCF_964187855.1 Myxine glutinosa | reverse complement strand
GCCTTGGGGAACTCCAGCCTGAACAGGAAGAGGAGATGAGAGAAACCCATTCAGGGCCACACGTTGACTACGATTAGAGAGGAAGTCCGCCAGCCATGCGTGGAGATTTCCATGGATACCAAAGGAGGAGAGTTTGGTGAGCAGAGCGGGGTGCCAGACCGTATCGAAGGCACGTGATATGTCGAGGGAGACAGCTCTAATTTCCTGTTTGGCATTGAGGACCTCCATCCATTGTTGAGACAGCAGAAGCATCATGTCCAGAGTAGAGTGACCTGGTCTGAAACCAAATTGATGATCAGAGATCAAGGCATTGGAGAAGAGGAAAGATTTCATATCTGAAGCAATGATGGATTCCATGACTTTGCTGATAATTGGGAGAAGGCTGATTGGTCTGTAGTTGCTAGGATCTGTTTTTGCACCTTTTTTGTGCAAAGCGGTGATGTTGGCTGATTTCCAAGCAGATGGCAGTTGACCTTCAGCAAAAGAGAGGGTGAAGAGAACGGAGAGAGGGAGAGAAAGAGCGGAAGAACAGGATTTTAGGACCCGTGGGCTGATGCCGTCAGGTCCAGTTGCAGAATCAGAGTCGAGGGTGGACAGAAACTTTTCCACCTTGTCAGGAGGAAAGGACACGGAGTCCAGGAGCAGCTGGGTACGACTGGGTATGGTGGGTACAGAGAGGGATGGGTTTGGGACACAATATTTAGAGGCAAACACAGAGTTGAGGCATTCAGCTTTTTCATGTGCGGAGTCAGCTGTGTAGCTGTTTGAGGTAAGGGAGGGGATGGAGGGGGAACAAACACCAGAAACAGATTTGACCAGATGCCACCAGGATTTGGAAGAGGGAGACAGATAAGAGAGTTCGGTCTTGAGAATGGAGAGATATTGTTTCCTGGCTCTCCTGAGGGTGGACACACACTTGTTTCGGGCTTTGTGAAAGGAAATGAGATTTCCTTCCATTGGATTTGCTTTCCAGGAGACGAAGGCAAGTTGTTTCTGGGCAACAGCCTCACCACAAGATTCCGTGTACCATGGACGGGAGGAAGGGTATGACAACTGAAGACGAGATGGGATAAATCGGTGCATGAGAGAGAGCAATTTACTTTGGAAGAATTCCCAGGATGAGTTGATGTCAGAGGTGGTAGAGATGGGAGACCAGTCCAGATGATTGATGGCTGCTTGAAGACCGTGCCAGTTGGCCTGAGTGAAATGCCAGACTCGTCGACGCTGAACAGGCTCCCTGAGAATGGTCAGAGAGATGTCCACTTTAACAAGCACATGATCAGATGAGCCGATTGGAGCAGAAGAAGAGCAGCAGATATTTTCAGGGAAGTTAGTCATAACCAAGTCCAGAAGAGAAGATGCTCCGTTGACTGAGATCCGGGTCGGGAAATTGACAGATTGTGTCAGTCCCGGTGAGTCGCAGAAGTCCTTTGCTGAGGAGCCATGGCTGGTGAGACAGGTACCCACAACCAGCCAACTGGCATGGTGACAGCCGGTGATCTCCTTCGCAAATTCTCCACACAGCTGGTGATCTCTTTACCAAATTCTCCACACAGTCGGTTTTCTCCTTCGTGCATTCTCCACACAGCCGGTGTTCTCCTTAGCGCATTCTCCGCAAAGTCGGTGATCTCCTTACCAAATTCTCCACACAGCCGGTGATCTCCGTACCAAATTCTCCACACAGCCAGTGTTCTCCTCAGTGCTGTCTCCACACAGCCAGTGTTCTCCTCAGCGCATTCTCCACACAGTCTGTGTTATCTTCAGCACACTCTCCACACAGCTGGTGTTCTCAGCGCTGTCTCCACACAACCGGTGTTCTCCTCAGCGCTTTCTCCACACAGCCGGTGTTCTCCGCAGCGCTGTCTCCACACAGCCGGTGTTCTCCTCAGCGCTGTCTCCACACAGCCGGTGTTCTCCTCAGCGCTGTCTCCACACAGCCGGTGTTCTCCTCAGCACTGTCTCCACACAGCCGGTGTTCTCCTCAGCGCTGTCTCCACACAGCCGGTGTTCTCCTCAGCGCTGTCTCCACACAGCCGGTGTTCTCCTCAGCTCTGTCTCCACACAGCCGGTTTTCTCCTCAGCGCATTCTCCACACAGCCGGTTTTCTCCTCAGCGCATTCTCCACACAGCTGGTTTTCTCCTCAGTGCATTCTCCACACAGCTGTGGATCTCCTTGGCACATTCTCCACACAGTGTTAGAGCCACACTGCATTGTGAGATCTCCACTCAGCACATTCTCCACACAGCTGGAGTTCTCCTCACTGCAATCTCCACAGCTGGAGTTGTCCTCTGCGCAATCTCCACTCAGCCATCTTGCGTCCTCGCTGCCGCTTTTTGTTGGTTTGACATCCAGTGAGGATACCACGCCTGCGCTGATTGGCTGGGGAGGTTTAGGGTTGGGGCCAGTTAATTTCTGATCACTTGCTAATGTTACTAGCTACTAGCCTAGCTTGCTGCTGGTGCGTGGCAGGAGGTCCTTATCAGACCGTACCGAGACCTTTCTCACAGTTCTTCTTAATGGAAATATAGATTTCCATGGAGAATGTTGCAGAGTGCATGGAGGCGAAAAACGTGGCTTAGATGCAGAAATTCGGGCAGGGTAGGACATCAAATCTGGCCTCCAAAGCCAGTCGCCGACTGGGCATCCTCCGTCGTGCGAAGTCCTTCCTTGGCACACCTGAGCTCCTCACCACGTACAAGGCTTTCATCCGCAGCTCAATGTAATACTGCTCTCCCCTCTGGGCTGGTGCTCCTGTCTCACACCTAGCTCGTCCGCACGCTGTTGAAAGCAAAGCATTTAGAATCATTGGAATCTCCCGCGATGAAGCCAACTCCAAAGGCCTATCACTCACTCACCGCAGGCAGGTTGGTGGTCCTTCCGTCTTCTACCGACTCCTCTCTGGCCTTGCCCCCCCAGCTCTCTCTGGGCTCTGTCCCGCAAATATTCCTACAGGTCGCACAAGATCTGCCTGCAACCCTCTTATGGCTAAACTGCCAAAATCAAGACTTTTTGCTCACCTTCACTCCTTCATTCCTCTTTTCTCCCGCCTCTGGAACAAACTCCCTCAATCTCTTCAATCCCACTCCACCCTCCAGGTCTTTAAAACAGCTGTTCACCACCATCTCTTATCTTCCCCCCTTGATCTTTTCTATCCCCGATAATTTCACCCCAATTCCACTTTTTGAAATACCAACTTCTGTCCTGGAAGTCCTTGGTGTCCTTGTGTTTTATAATTATCCCCCCCCCCCCTTCCCACGCCTCCTCCCCCCAAGCCCTCTCCCTCCCACACATCTCCCTGCTCTTAAATGTTGTGTGCTCTCAAGTGTTTGCGTGCTTCCCATTCTCTTGTCTTCCGCTCCCTCTTGTTATATATTTTGTTTGTTTGGTTGATTTGTTTGTGAAGTAAATGTCAGCTCTTTCACGAGCCTCGATTCAGTATACAAAAAAAAAAAGAGCTTTCTAAACACGTCATTCGACAGTCTCGCCAACTACATTCATTACATCATACTTATTTTGATGTGCACTGTGAAGTAACTATTATAATCTGGTGCCCATTTACCCTTTTGTGTGTGTGTGTGTGTGTGTGTGTGTGTGTGTGTGTGTGTGTGTGTGTGTGTGTGTGTGTGTGTGTGTGTGTAATGTGTGTGTATAATGTGTGTGTGTGTGTGTATAATGTGTGTGTGTGTGTATAATGTGTGTGTGTGTGTGTGTGTATAATGTGTGTGTGTGTGTGTGTGTATAATGTGTGTGTGTGTGTGTATAATGTGTGTGTGTGTGCGTATAATGTGTGTGTGTGTGCGTATAATGTGTGTGTGTGTATAATGTGTGTGTGTGTGTGTGTATAATGTGTGTGTGTGTGTGTGTGTGTGTGTGTGTGTGTGTGTGTGTGTGTGTGTGTGTGTGTGTGTGTAATGTGTGTGTGTGTGTGTGTGTAATGTGTGTGTGTGTGTAATGTGTGTGTGTGTGTGTGTGTGTGTGTATATATATAATGTGTGTGTGTGTGTGTGTGTGTGTGTGTGTGTGTGTGTGTGTGTGTGTGTGTGTGTGTGTATATATATATATAATGTGTGTGTGTGTGTGTGTGTATATATATAATGTGTGTGTGTGTGTGTGTGTATAATGTGTGTGTGTGTGTGTGTGTGTATATAATGTGTGTGTGTGTATAATGTGTGTGTGTGTGTGTGTGTGTGTATGTGTGTGTGTGTGTGCGCATGTATAATGTATGTGTGTGTATAATGTGTGTGTGTGTGTGTATAATGTGTGTGCGCGCATGTGTGCGTGTGTGTTTGTATGTGCAAGGGCGTCGAGAGCGAGGATCAAGGGGGTCGCTGCCTCAGGGCCCAGGACCTGTTGAGGGGCAGGAGCTTCTCCTGTGATTTTTTTTTTTTTTTACATTACAGTGAAACCCCTCATCAGCTCCTCCTCATTTCCTCATCGTTACATTTAAACCCAGAACCTCATTTTGCTTTCTTGCCGGAAATGAAACAACATTTACCACTGTTCATGGTACAGTTTCAAACTTTACAGATAATGGTTACTGACCAGAAATGTGCGTTACAAAGATATGCGTTTGTATCCTCTTTGTCCAAAAAAAAAATTAACACTATTCACATGTATTTTTTTGCCAATCTTATGGAGAAATAGTGTTGAACAGTCGAGGGTGCGAATTGACTCGATCGGTCCAAACGTCCCGCTATCTCCTTTATTTTCGATCGTGCAGCTAAATAAAAATGACCATTTGTTTTTCTCGGTAAAATATTCAGGTAAATGACACCGATAAATGATAATTTTGCCATTGTATGCATTTTATTATATGCTGTTTCAGGCTGTTTGTGTGGAGCATTCCTTGACTCTTTGGCCAATTGGACCGCACTGTATGTTCCGTACTCTGCAACACGTGTGACGTGCACGGTGCACCAACTTCAACTTGTATAATATATTTGTGAAATACTTTATTCATTTACTTTTGAACACTTGCACCGTGAGGTTAAAAGGTTAC
>NC_136268.1:115465124-115555124 GCF_964187855.1 Myxine glutinosa | reverse complement strand
ATAGCTTGTCCCTTTGCTTTCTTTAAATAATCCAGTCTTTTGGTCAAACTTTCACGAAGCTTCTTGCACCGAGAAATGTTAATATTGTCCCATTCATGTTCGACAGCTTCCCAAAGTTGATCAGAGTTTGAAAATTTCCTTTCAATAAGTTTGTACTGAATATAGGCCCAACTATTGTCTATGGGGTTCAAATCGAGACTCTGACCAGGCCAGAACATAAGTTTCAGGGACTTTTTCTCCAACCACTTTTTGGTGGCTATTGCAGTATGGCCAGGGACATTATACAACAACAACAACAACAACATGCATTTTAAGGCCATTTTCCCTGCTAGAGCGGGGGTTAGCCTTGCGGTCCCCATGACATTCTTCTCCATTTTGCCCTATTTTCTGCATCTCTCTTCGTTAACCCCCTTGCCCGCATTTCTTCTTCCACCATCTTTAGCCAAGTCTTTCTCGGTCTTCCCCGTCCTCTACTTCCTTCTACATTCATTTCCATCACTCTTCTCAACCAGTCACTTTCATCCTTCCTCAATACATGACCAAACCATCTCAACCTGTTTCTCTTCACAGCATCAATCACAGGCTCTATTCCCATCATCTTTCGCAATTCATCATTTGTCCATTATCTTGTTGAAAAATGACTTCTTTGCTTTTCTTGTCAGGAAATAACTTTTGCAGGCTGGGAAGTCATCCTTTCTCTCATATTTTCTGGTATTCCTTGGCAGTAATTGACTGTTCACACTTTATCAGCTCATGAACACCAGGAGATGAAAATGCACCCCAGACCATGATTCCACCTCCTTCATGCCTCACAGTTTAAATGCACTCAGGGTTGAATCTCTCACCAGATCTGCAAAGGTAACGTTCTGGGGCATCACTGCAAAGCTGAAATCTTGATTCATCACTCCACAGATCTCTATGAAACCAGTCTGAATCACAGTTCCCATATTCTGCCAAAAAGTGTGATCTTCCCTGAATGTTTTCTGCATAGATGGCTCTGCGAAGACGACGAATGATTTGCACATGCACATGTAATATATGTGTCACATGGGTACCAATTGTACATTCATGGTTATAATGTTGTCTACGTATCATTTTAGGCGGCTAAGAGAGGGCGTCGAGGCGGTGGTCGTGGTGGAAGGGGTGGTGGGTCTGCTGCACGAGGTGGAGCGAACCAGGGACGGGCTAATGGGCACCACCTTCAACCACCCAACGGGAAGGTGGAGGCAGTCACCCTTTTCCAGGTGGTGAAACTTGGAAAGAGTGCCATGCAGGTAACCTTATTTTCATTGCTGAAGCATGTGCAATACTCCCCACTCCCCCAACCTCCCCCCCCCTCCTCCCCATCCCCTGCCCCATCCATTCTCTCACCCATTGACATTGGTGGAACTTCTCCCCCCACACCCTCATGTTATCGTCAATGATATGTGCAACACTACTTCCATCCTCCCCCTCCTCCACATATGTGCAACAACAGAGCCGTATGTAGAGAGAGTGACACCAATGAAGAATTGGAATCCATTTTGTGTCCAACGTGTGTGGGACAGTGTGTGTGATTGTATTTGTATTCTGACAAAATGAGGAGAATGTGTTCATTCTTTGCCAATTTTAGGTGGAAAAGTAACGACCTCGATTTATTTATTATTTGAATAAAAATAATGAGACTTTAAATGTACTTTTTTGTTGTAATTTTATTTTTGGTCCTTAAGAATCACGTGATGGGGTGGGGTGGGGGGGGGGGGGGATTATCAGGACTGCAGTGCACCACAGCTTCTTCTTTTGGTCACCTCTGTTTTTCAAGCAGACCTGGATCAGAATGGGTCTGTAATTTTAAGTTTAAAAAAGATTTGTTTATTATGTAAAAAATACAATTTAGATTCCATATTGTTTTTACAGAAAAAAGACTACAGTGCAAGATCCAAATGACATTTGATAAAGTCTATGAAATACTTTTCTCCTTATTTTAAACTTGTTTTTTAAAACCTTCTTTTAATGACTAAGTGTGGCAGGTACATTGTGGACTTCCAGTAATACCAAGAAGGCTAATTGTGGTTGCAAAGGTACGTGGACAAACATAGTGCAGGAGTTCATGCCTATTAACGAGTAGTGAACTGCGATAAAATGTAATGTTCTATGAGCCAGTGCTGATGATGATTCTGCAGCTTGTTTTAAATACTGCACTTCTTTATGATAACAAACATGTTGACAAACTATTTACATTACCAATTTATCTGAAAGGTCAGTCCCACAAAATAGTTCAATTAATATGCACAAACAGTTAATTAATATTCATGACCCTGAAGTACCGTTGTGCATAGGCACTGATTGGTAGGCAGTGATGCGTAGGTAGTGGTGAGCAGGCAGTGGTGAGCAGGCAGTGGTGCATAGGCAGTTTTGCGTAGGCAGTGGTGCGTATGTATATGTATATATATCTATATATATATATATATATATATATATACACACACACACACACACACACACACACACACACACACACACACACACACACACAGTCATGGCCAAAAATATTGGCACTCTTGCACTTTTTTCAAATAACTCACAATTTTCTCCAAAAATTAGTTGAAATTGATGAAAGTATTTGGTCTCCACAATTCTTTATTTCACTGTTAATATTACAGAACCTTTGTTTTTGATTCAGAACTTAATATATCCTTTTAAATCAGAAAATAAAAAGAAATGGCGTTCACAAAATTATTGACACCCTAGACTTAATATTTGGTAGCACAGCCTTTGGACAAAATAATTGCAGTCCTTTTCATTATCCATACATGATAATAATGGCTTCCTATAGCCATGAATGAGCTTCCTACACCTCTCTACTAGCAGTTTGGCCCACTCTTCCTGTGCAAACTGCTCCAGTTCTCCCAGATTTGAAGAGTGCCTTCTCCAAACTGCTGTTTTCAGATCTCCCCACAGGTGTTCAATGGGATTTAGATCTGGACTCATTTCTGGCCACTTCAGAACAGTCCAGCGTTTTGTCTTGAACCATTCCTGGATGCTTTTTGAAGTGTGCTTGGGGTCATTGTCCTGCTGCAAGACTCATGACCTTCGACGGAGACCCAGCTTTCTGCCACTGGGTTGAACATTGTGCTCCAAAATGCCTTGGTAATCTCCTGATTTCATGATGCCATGCACACATTCAAGGCACCCAGTGCTAGAGGCAGCACAGCAACACCAAAACATCACTGAACCTCCTCCATGTTTGACTGTTGGGAAAGTGTTCTTTTCTTTGAAGGCTTCATTTTGTTTTCCGTAAACATAGAGATGATGTGCTTTAATGGAAAGCTCTAATTTGGTCTCAATCTGTCCACAGGACATTCTCCCAAAAGGATTTTGGCCTTTTCAGGTGTGTTTTCGAAAACTCCAGTCGGGCTTTCTTATATCCCTCTCTCAGCAGTGGGATCCTCCTTGGTCTCCTACCATAGAACTTCCTTTCATTGAGTTGGCGACGGATGGTGCGAGTTGATACTGTCGTATCTTGTGTCTGAAGGTCAGCTTGAATCTGTTTGTCAGTTGATCAGGTGCTTTCTCCACCATTCTAACAATCCTTCGCTGCAATATTCGATCAAGTTTTCTTTTGCGGCCACGTCCAGGGAGGTTGGCTACAGTGCCATGGGCCTTAAACTTCCTGATAACATTGCGTACGGTGTACACAGGAATATCAAATGATCTGGAGATGGACTTGTAGCCTTGAGATTGTCCATGCTTGGCTACAATCTTGTGTGACCTCCTCAGACAATTCTCTGGTTTTCTTTCTTTGCTCCATGCTCATTGCGGTACACAGTGACACAAAACAGCAGAATGACTCCTTTTCTCTTTTCAAACGGGTTGAATGAGTGATTTTTATATTGCAGGCACCTGCAACTCACCACAGGCGGATTCACTTCCAAAGTAAAGGAGAATCACCTGATTGAAATCTAATTATATCGAACAACTTCTAAAAGGTGCCATTAATATTATCCAGGCCATTTTAGGATTTATGTGTGGAATAAGATAAGATTTAGTAATTTTTTCAGCTTTTTGTTTTGTTCCACTGCAAACCAAAGAAATACATATGTGGATACCAAAATATTTTTTAATTTCAACAATTTACTGGAAGAAATGCTGCATTATTTGAAAACAGTGCAAGGGTGCTAAATTTTTTGCCCACGACTGTATATACAGTATATATACAGTATATGTATATATACACTACATGACCAAAAGTATGCAGACACCCCTTCTAATTTGTGGATTTGGCTGTTTCAGCCACACCTATTGCTGACAGGTAGAAATAATCAAGCATACAGCCATGCAATCTCCATAGACAAACAATGGAAGTAGAATGGGCCGTACTGAAGATCTCAGTGACTTTCAACGTCGCACCGTCACAGGATGCCACCTTTCTAACATGTCAGTTTGTCAAATGTCTGTCCTGCTGGAGCTGCCCCGGTCAACTGTTAGTGCTGTTATTGTGAAGTGGAAACGTCTAGGAGCAACAACAGCTCAGCTGAAAAGTGGTAGGCCACACAAGCTCACAGAACGGGACCGCCGAGTGCTGATGTGCGTAGCGCGTAAAAATCGTCTGTACTCAGTTGCAACACTCACTACCAAGTTCCAAACTGCCTCTGGAAACAACGTCAGCACAACAACTGTTTGATGGCAAAGCGAGGTCCATACAGAAATGGTTTGTCGAGATCGGTGTGGAAGAACTTGACTGGCCTGCACAGAGCCTAACCTCAACCTCATCGAACACCTTTGGGATGAATTGGAATGCCGACTGTGAGCCAGGGGTAATTGCCCAACATCAGTGCCCAACCTCACTAATGCTCTCATGGCTGAATGGAAGCAAATCCCCGCAGCAATGCTCCAACATCGAGTGGAAAGCCTTCCTAGAAGAGTGGAGGCTGTTATAGCAGCAAGGGGGGAGGGGGGGTGGGGGGGGGCGGACAAACTCCATATTAATGCTCATGATTTTGGAATGAGATGGTCGATGTTTGGGTGTCTATATACTTTTGGTCATGTGGTATATATGCCCCTGAATTATATATACATATTGCTCTGGGCAATACAACCCATGCTGATCCACTCTCCCCATATCCCCAATGCCAAAAATTTTAAATCTGAACTGCAGTCAAAAGTATAACCAGATCAAATGCTATTGTAAAGACGTGGAATTAAGTAAAATGTGTTTTGAAGTGTTCCACATATGAATTGTTATCAAAGAACATGTGCCCTTTACATGCAGGATTGTAAAAGCTCGTCAACAGTTGGTGGTTTTGTTTTTGGGGGGCCCCTCTCCTTAGATTTTTACAAATGCCTGACTCTGTGTCAAAACAAATTGAGCAGTTGGGAGGTTGAGAATCTATATTATAAAGGAGCCGTGTTTGTCTGTCTGTCTGTTTGTTTGTTTGTTTGTCGTGTTATAACTTGAGAACGGATTAACGGATTGCAATAAATCCAACTATGGTGGATTCGGGTAATTCCCGGGAGTGTTTGTGATAAAAAAATCGGGGGGTTTTTTTGTTTTCTTTTTTTATGGGTACATGGATGGATACGCGTGTCAAAACTGCAAATGCCAACACGTGGCGTTGGTTATCCCTGCACAGAGAGCAGGATCTCCCAGGAATCCTTTTTTTTCTTCCGCCATAGATTATCCATCACAGCAAAGATTGGTATTTCCGTCAGCGAAGCGACGGGTCTTATATTCAAGTATCGTTAAATCATCGAGACTAATCATTACATATTTCAATGCCGAACCTTTTACCCAAAATTCTTATGATCAGTCCTGCTTGCTATATTTTATTGAAGAACGTAGTATATGTCATATAAAACTTCACTTGTATATTGATGGTGAAATTGTCATATCATCGCTATATCGACGCTTTCATTCATTCCTGTGGTAATTGTAAAACATGTCCCCATTGCGTGACACGATGGTGTGACATCAATTTGTAAATGCAGTGGCTTAGTCTTCAGTCGTCAACTTGTTCACTTCACCAAAACCTAAACGAAATTGCTTGCAGTCTCCTCACTTCCGTTTGCCAGATTGATAATAATTTGTTACCACTTTGTGTCTTGCTTTTTATTTATTTTATTCCCTTGAAGTAATTATTCTCTCTCACTGCCTCTCACTTTCTGAAAGAGTGGAAATGCGAATGGTTCGATGGATGTGCGGAGTATCGTTGAGAGAGAGGAAGACAAATGATGAATTGCGAAAGATGATGGGAATAGAGCCTGTGATGGATGCTGTGAAGAGGAACAGGTTGAGATGGTTTGGTCATGTGTTGAGGAAGGATGAAAGTGACTGGTTGAGAAGAGTGATGGAAGTTAATGTAGAAGGAAGTAGAGGACGGGGAAGACCGAGAAAGACTTGGCTAAAGATGGTGGAAGAAGAAATGCGGGCAAGGGGGTTAACATGGAGAGATGCAGAAAATAGGGCAAAATGGAGAAGATTGTCATGGGGACCGCAAGGCTAACGCCCGCTCTGGCAGGGAAAATGGCCTTAAAATGCATGTTGTTGTTTGTTGTACTGCCTCTCACTTTCATCCGTGTTCGAGGCTGAATGGCATTTGATGCTTTTATCATGTGACACGCATTGTAACCTAAAATCGCATGTTCGGTGTTTTCTATCTATTAGTCGGTTGTTGATGACTGGATTGAGTCATACAAGCAAGATCGAGATAACGCTCTATTGGACCTCATAAACTTCTTCATCCAGTGCTCCGGCTGCAAAGGTTTGTTTTGTTTACCTTGTTTGTGTACATAATACACAAGGCAAGGGGGTCAAGATAGGTCAGAGGTTGTGTGCTTGGATTGGTGCTGTCTCATCTGGGTTCATTCCTCAGTGTTACATATTTATGTGAATGTATGTGAATTACCATGCAGGTGTTTGCTTCCGTGTGTAGTATATTAAGTTGTTGTGTAGTTGTTGTGGTTGGAGGGTCAGGAGCCCTTCTGAAAGAGTGGCAGGAAACGGAAGTGGCCGGAAGCGGAAGTGACGGAAAAGGGAGAAAAAAAGACACGAGGGAAAGGAAGGTTTCTTCTTCCTCGCCCCGCGACGACGAGAAGGTGGAATCGACCTTACGCTGCGCGGAAAACGCGCCGTTGCGAAACGTCTGGCGAGAGGAGTTACCTGGGCGGTAAATACCTTTGGACACGTCCAGTCACTGTGAGTTCGTGCACGAAACCAAGCGTCCGGGACAGTTTTGCCCCGTCTACAAAGACGCGTACGGGTCCGCACGTTGGGCCTCGCTCGCGTCGGAAGCCGCGCTGGGTTTTTGCCCATCTACAAGGACGCGTAAGAGTCGCACTTGGGGCCTCGCGCACGTTGGACGCCGCGCTGGGTTTGCCCCGTGGCTTGGCAAGGAGGTGCGCTGCAGCCGCGGCCCCAGTCCGAGACGGCACGTTTAGAGCACGTCCGCCCGGGGCTCGTTCAACCGCCCGTGTGCGGAGAGGAGAGACATTGACCACGGAGGGAGTCAGGAGTGGGGCTCACGTGAGGAATGTATAAGATTAAGATGGCCATCTTAGAGTTTGTGTAGATGAGTTCACATGGTTGTAATATTGATTGTGCATTGTTGATGGTTGTTGATTGCTCAGTGAAAATATTATTGATTATTCCGGATCCTTGGTGTGGGGTTTCTTCTTGACCGGAATTCATATTGATTGCGTTACGAAAGCGTATAAACCATATATCTTTCTGGCGGGGTCCCTCCCACGGTCCGGGGGTCACCAAGACCAGGTAGTTACCGGGAGGACCACGTAACAGAATTGGGGGCTCGTCCGGGATCTAAAAGTGTATAAAATAATAAAATAATAAAATTTTTGGTAATTAAAATTTATTAATTAATTATTAATTGGTAATATTTTTTTTTGAGAAATTGGGGAAAGTCTTGGGGTGAAGGTTAACAGGTGTTAACGATAGGCACCATGGCGTTTGTGGCACAGAACTTTGGGGTAACCCCGAGTGAGGCACAGTTCCGAGCGTTGCTAAAGTCGGATCTCTTGAAATTGGCCAAACATTTTAACTTGGAGGTCCGAACTAATTTGAGGAAGGCAGAGTTGCAGGCCACGGTGATACAATCTATGGTGGGATTAGGAACATGGGACGAGTTAGCCTGGGAGTGGCTACCCGAAGAACCAGAAGACGTGGAGCTCCGGAAACTGGAGTTGCAATTACGGAGCCAGGAACGGATCAAAGAAGAAGAAAGGAAAGCAGAAAAGGAAAGAGCAGAAGAAGAAAGGAAAGCAGAAAAGGAAAGAGCAGAAGAAGAAAGGAAAGCAGAGGAGAGGAGAGAAGAGAAACAAGCAGAGGAAAGGAGAGTGGAACGAGAACTCCAGGAAAGGTTAGCAGAAGAAGAAAGGAAAGCAGAAAAGGAAAGAGCAGAAGAAGAAAGGAAAGCAGAAAAGGAAAGAGCAGAAGAAGAAAGGAAAGCAGAAAAGGAAAGAGCAGAAGAAGAAAGGAAAGCAGAGGAGAGGAGAGAAGAGAAACAAGCAGAGGAAAGGAGAGTGGAAAGAGAACTCCAGGAAAGAAGAGAAAAGGAACAAGCAGAGGAAAGGAGAGCTGCAAGGGACCTCGAAGCAGAGGAGAGAAAAGCGGAAAGGGAATTAAAGGAACGTGACATGCAGCTTCAGCAAGAAATCAAAGTCAAGGAGCTGGAGTTAATGAGAGAACGGGGAGAGGCACCACCCTTGCTGACGGGGTCGACACCTCACCAGAAAACCTGGGATGTGGGCAGACATGTGAGGCTGGTTCCACCGTTCAGTGAAAAGGAAGTCGCGAAATTCTTCCCACACTTTGAGAAAGTGGCTCGACAATTAAACTGGCCGGAGGAGGCCTGGACCATACTCGTACAAAGTGTGCTGGTGGGGAAAGCTCAGGAAATTTATTCGGCGCTACCAATGGACCAATGTGCAGATTATGAGGTACTGAAGAAGCACATCCTCAAGGCCTATGAGTTGGTTCCGGAAGCTTACAGGCAAAAATTCAGGAATGCCAGGAAGAGGGAGAGTGAGACCCATGTGGAGTTTGCCAGAGTGAAAGAAAACATGTTTGATCGGTGGTGTGAGTCAAAAGGAGTCGGGAAAGACTTCGAGACATTGCGGGACTTGATCCTGGTGGAGGAATTCCAGCAGTGTGTCCACGAGGACATCAAAGTGTACCTGCAGGAAAAGAAGGTACCAAAGTTGTGGGACGCAGCCACCATGGCAGATGATTATGCCTTAACCCACCGAATAGGGGTCCACGAACCTAACTCCTCGCCTAGATCTCCGCAGGGGAGGTGGGGAACAGCAGGTGCGGAGAACGACCATACATGGCGGCGGCCTCGAGATGATTATGGGGACAACTATGATACCCCACCGGTTCGAAATCAGAGGGATGCGGGCCCAAGACAAACTTATAGTTCGGGGGGCCCGAGGCAGACCCCGAGTTTTTCCTCCGGGCCTACTTGCGCGTTTTGCAAAAAACCTGGACACTTGATGTCCAGTTGTTACCTCATGAAAAGGGACAACCCAGAGCGGAGTCCGACTATTACAACTCCGAATGCGATGGCTAGCGTAAGAAATCGCCATCAAGAGGGTTACCAATCATTTGTTTCCGAGGGGTTTGTGTCACTGGATGGAGCCTCGACTAACCGGAGACCGGTTAGGATATTGAGAGACACAGGGGCCCATCAATCTTTAATGCTTGAAGGCATTTTGCCATGGTCCGAGGAGACGGCAACGGGGGATAGTGTTCGTTTACAGGGGATCGGGGGCGGTGTTAGTGCTCCCCTTCAGGTCATCCAGTTGGAGTCCGATTTGGTGTCAGGACCGGTCACCGTCGGTTTACAAGCCACGTTTCCTGTAGAGGGTGTATCTGTGGTTCTCGGGAATGATTTGGCCGGGGGTCAAGTTTATGGTAACCTGAGGGTTGAGAAAGAGCCCAGCAGGGAAAATAACACCACACCAGCTCGGGATGGTGACAAAAGTGCCAAGTTATTTGTAGGGGGACTGAACTTCAAAACAGAGGAAGAAGTTCTGACCTCTGTCTTCAACAGATATGGGCCGCTGGTGGAAGTGCGGTTGGTAAGAGACTGGGAAACGCAACAGTCAAGAGGGTTCGGCTTTGTCACGTTTGCCAGCACAAAAGACGCCAGAGAGGCAGAGAAGAATTGGAATGGCAAGGATTTGGAGGGTCGGACCATAACAGTAGGGAAGGCATTTCGTAGGCGTCGAGAGGTCTACAGGAGAGGACAACTGGGCGGTAGTTTTGGTGGTGGCCGCAGTCAATATTATTATGGAGGCTCCCTGAGTTACGGCCGCTCCCGAAGGAAGAATTGGCAAAGTAGTGGCCGAGAAGAAGACCGGTATTCAGGGGACTACAGGGACCAGTGGTCCCACCCTAATTATTAGGGACGTTCTGAGAAGTTGAAGCACTGAAGGCGGCGGAGCCGCCGAGCCAAGATTCCTACACGAATTAACCGTGAACGCCGTTCCTAAAGGCGCCCATGTAGAGAACTTTCCTGCACGGACTAACCGTGAACTCCACGTTCCTCAAGGCGCCCATGTAGAGAACTTTCCTGCACAGACTAACCGTGAACTCCGCGTTCCTAAAGGCATCCATGTAGTGAATACTCGGCTTGGCCTCCCGGAAAAGTGCTATCGAGTGGCTTAACTGGCTTTATTTTTAAGTGATAACTGTGCCCGGGGGGAATTGATAATGTGGGGGGGGTTGAGTTATCTGGTTTGTTTCTCCAAATTGGCCGGCAAAGAAAGTTTTCGCTGGGTTCAAACTTTCTTTCTTGAAGGGGGGGAGTGTTACATATTTATGTGAATGTATGTGAATTACCATGCAGGTGTTTGCTTCCGTGTGTAGTATATTAAGTTGTTGTGTAGTTGTTGTGGTTGGAGGGTCAGGAGCCCTTCTGAAAGAGTGGCAGGAAACGGAAGTGGCCGGAAGCGGAAGTGACGGAAAAGGGAGAAAAAAAGACACGAGGGAAAGGAAGGTTTCTTCTTCCTCGCCCCGCGACGACGAGAAGGTGGAATCGACCTTACGCTGCGCGGAAAACGCGCCGTTGCGAAACGTCTGGCGAGAGGAGTTACCTGGGCGGTAAATACCTTTGGACACGTCCAGTCACTGTGAGTTCGTGCACGAAACCAAGCGTCCGGGACAGTTTTGCCCCGTCTACAAAGACGCGTACGGGTCCGCACGTTGGGCCTCGCTCGCGTCGGAAGCCGCGCTGGGTTTTTGCCCATCTACAAGGACGCGTAAGAGTCGCACTTGGGGCCTCGCGCACGTTGGACGCCGCGCTGGGTTTGCCCCGTGGCTTGGCAAGGAGGTGCGCTGCAGCCGCGGCCCCAGTCCGAGACGGCACGTTTAGAGCACGTCCGCCCGGGGCTCGTTCAACCGCCCGTGTGCGGAGAGGAGAGACATTGACCACGGAGGGAGTCAGGAGTGGGGCTCACGTGAGGAATGTATAAGATTAAGATGGCCATCTTAGAGTTTGTGTAGATGAGTTCACATGGTTGTAATATTGATTGTGCATTGTTGATGGTTGTTGATTGCTCAGTGAAAATATTATTGATTATTCCGGATCCTTGGTGTGGGGTTTCTTCTTGACCGGAATTCATATTGATTGCGTTACGAAAGCGTATAAACCATATATCTTTCTGGCGGGGTCCCTCCCACGGTCCGGGGGTCACCAAGACCAGGTAGTTACCGGGAGGACCACGTAACATCAGCAAGACTATAAATGTGATCCTGGTGTTCCGCAGGCTGGGCGTTGCGATAACGAGTATCCTGACCATTGAAGGTGTCCTACCTTGCATTGTGACATTCACAAGTAGATGTCCAAGATCCCAAAGTGCCTGTTAAAAAGAGTGCTCCATTATGCGTCAGCACACGAGCACTCTGGCCAAATCCTAAATTCCTCCATTTATCGACAGAGGAACTGCATTAGTTGTATTGCTGTGCCTCAGTCGTGATTCAAGCATCAGAATGCATCCACAATCTAATTCTGGTTCAAATATAGATTCTGTAAATAAGAATCTAAAATTTGTGTGCCAGCTTGATAGCCAAACAGTCCACGGTAGTTTCCTTTAAAGTGCACATAGCCATTTCTTTGTGTGCATGTGCTTGCCCTCCACCTGGCCTCACCTGAAAACAGGAGGTTTTTCACTGTACAACATTCATCTATAGTTTAAAATTTAACACTCACTGCCTCCTCAGTACATGTTCTACAATATGACTTACCTGTGGACAAATAGCTGTTTCAGGAGTAAATATAACCTATGAGTTCACACGGTCCATGCTATTTTAAATACATTCTCAAATACAATACATCTCATTCCAAATTTCCATTTTATTTTTTTTTCCTTCCTGAGAATTTACTCAATCTTGTCCACCCCTCGTTCCTCCCGCACCTATCATTTGTCCAAGTCTCCCCCTATTTTGTCCTTCAATCCTGCTGTTGGTTTTTACCACAGTGGAAGAAGTTCAATGGGATATGCATATAACATACTGTATTTATAATTATTGTTCCATTAATCCCACTGTTCTGCAGGCATTGTAACAGGAGAGATGTTCCGAAACCTACAAAATGCGGAGATAATCAGAAAAATGACAGAAGAATTTGACGAGGTAAGGGCGGGGGGGGGGGGGGGGGTGGTGGTGTGTGTGTTCTATATATACATTTTGTGTGTGTGTGTTTGTTTGTTTTTTGTTTTTTTTTTCTTCCCTCTTTTGAAAATTTCTCTCTTGCTTGCTCATTTCTGATTGTTATCTCCTATGGGTAGCAACAATTTGTTTGATTGTTTGATCATTTTATATGGCCGATATTACTGCTGCCTCTTGTTCAAAATGTTCTCCGAGACAATTTGACTGCAATTGTTGTAAAAATAAAAATGCAAACGAAATAAACATACTTAAATTCCTCTGCTCCACGGCTCAGATGTCGGCAGTTTAAATCCCTCCATGTCTGAGTCATATCAAAGACTACAAAAATGGTATATGCTGCTTCATTGCTTGACATTCGGCATTCAAAAGGATAAGCACACGGACAATCTTCACAGGCTGGCATCCGTGGGGAAGATGAAATTGCTCCTTAGAAAATGCCCCCGATGAGTGTGGTGAGAAAGGTGGTGTCATTGTTGTGGCGTCGCTGGTACCCAAAGTGCCCTGGAAAGTGTGACGGCACTTCCGCCAAGCTTAACTTAATGGCGGTTTGTCTCGTCTAATAGTCAGTACTGTGTTGTCTTGTGTATTCCCCTATACGTCCATGTGTGTGAGATGTGTGTTTGACAGCTCCACTAAGATCCTTAAATCCTGTATGTAAAGAAATAAATACAAACCAGTTCAAAAGGACCTCGTTTTGAATAGCTCGAGTATCATATATATTTTATCTTTTTTTTTTTTAAACTCAACTGGACTACTGTCCAGTTGAGTTCATCACATACTGAACCCTCCGGCGTCCGTCGTCTGTCGTCGTCGTCGTCGTCGTCTGTCGTCTGTTGTCCATTAACTATTCGACGTTAACACTCCAGCGTCCACAAATGTCAACCGATTCTGATCAAACTTGACATGCAGCATCCTTACCCCAAGGACCAGGTTGGTATTACATTTCAGCCCGATCCGTTGAAAAATGGCGGACTTAGGCGACCATTTTGTTTTTGGTCATGAAAACGACGTTAACACTCTGGCGTCCACAAATATTAACAGATTTTGATCAAACTTAGAATGTTTAACCCTTACCACATAAGGTAGGTTGCTATTGCATTCCAACCCGATCCGTCACAAAATGGCCGCCATAGGCCGCCATATTGTTTTCAACTCCGAAACGACGTTAGGACTTTAACGTCCACAAATATTTATGGATTTTGATCAAACTTGGTGTGTGAGACTCTTACCACACAAGGTAGGTTGCTATCGCATGTCAACCCGATCTGTCACAAAATGGCCGCCATAGGCCGGCATATTTTTTTCAGCTCTTAAGAAAAGCACAAGAATTTAGGATGCTGAAACTGAGAAAGAAGTGAACACAACATTTACGGAAGTGAAATGTATATATAGAAATTGACATAGATCTTTTTAATTTTTTCCTTATAACTTTCATGACAAGGATTCCCTGCAATTTCTTCTGACGTCACTTAAATATGCACTTGCGACGTTTTGTGGGCATGTTCACTGGGACAAGATGTGGGGGTGGGTGACTGAAAGCGAATTACACCCGTTTCCTTTTATCTACACAACTATATTTCTGCAACATTATTGCAAAGTGTAACATTGTATCAATTGTAAAACAAGGACAAGTATAAGGATACAAGGACCTTAAAATTATTACACAAGGTTGTTGGCTTTTCATTTAAGTCAAATCTAGTACAGACAACTGACCTACTTTCAAGTTGTCCAGTCAGTTCAGTTGAGTTCTGCTTCCCTGGAAGCTCTAGTTAATTTTTCCTTCTGCCTTCTTTAACTCACCACAACCACGTCACTCATTTCGTGCAACTTTATCCCCCCACTTTTTAAAATAATTTTCTGAACAACCGGTGCAGCCTTTGTCATTTGTCACCAATGCCCTCTTCATCCATCCCATTCAGGACAGTGGAGACTACCCACTCACAATGACAGGTCCACAGTGGAAGAAGTTCAAGGGGAATTTCTGCGAGTTTATCGGAGTTCTGGTCCGGCAGTGCCAGTACAGTGTAATTTACGACGAGTACATGATGGACACTGTCATTTCACTCCTTGCCGGGCTTTCTGACTCCCAAGTGCGTGCGTTTCGACACACCAGTACGCTTGCAGGTATGAACCACTACGGGGTCCTCTTCTCTTGCTCTTCAGTTGAGTGAATTAGCGATGAAGAATTGCCTGGCCTTGCTTCGAGAACTGAAATTATGTTTGCACCACTGATTCAGAGGATGTTCCAAATTCTAGGATAGTTGGGCAAATTCTAAGATAGAATTCGAGGACATATCCAAATTCTAGGACATGTTTATATATCGGATTTTTGCTTTTTGAGGGGATTTGCTTGCCCGTTTTACCAACTGAGTACATTTACCTCCTGATGATGGGATCCCAGGTTCAAATCCTATAGATTATATTGATTTGTCCATTGACTAATAATGTCCTCTTCATTGAAACTTTACTGTCCTATCGTCTATGTGAAAAAACATGCATGTATGCAATAAAATACAAAGAATGTTGAACACGGCCTTTGGTACTCCATTGCTTTGACAAGGCCATTTTGTTTCTTCCACAACTCTGGGATAGCCCTTGGTTTTCATTTGGTGTTCTTCATGCACTCATTCTTCCTTCCAAACCCCATTGACAGCAATGAAGCTCATGACAGCACTGGTAAATGTGGCCTTGAACCTGTCAATTAATCTGGATAACACCCAGCGGCAGTATGAGGCCGAGAGAAACAAGAACATTGGCAAGAGGGCCACCGAGAAGCTGGAGCTGCTAATGCAGAAACGCAAAGAGGTGAGGGAATTTGATGAATGTGTGAAAGGGGAAAATTAGTGAGACGTGGTGCAGGGGGCAAGGGGTGGTCACATCGGGGTGAGGTCTTTTTTCTGCAGAGATCTAAGATCGATCAAACTTGGTTTCCTATTTGAGCATTTAGCTCATGATGCTGGGATCTCTGGTTCTAAACCCATTTTGCTGTATGTGTATTTGTCCATCATCTCCGACTGTGCTTGCCCTCTGTGGTGTACGTAAATGACGTCGGGAGAGGCTGGCGGTGTGGACACAAATGTGATGCCATTTTCCTCGTGCTTGAAATGAGCAGACGAGGTTGATAAATTTGAAAGTTATGACAGCCAAGAGGATCAGCAGGGACAAGAGGCATTTCTTTTAATAGATTCATCGTTGAGGAAGGAGAGGTGATAAAGTGACGAGGAAGAGCAGATGGTCAATCTAGTTTTGGGTGAATAGTTCAACAACCCTCATAGTCCATGGGCCAGGATCCCAAATTTCCAGTATCGGTACCACCCGGGGTGACATTCTCTTTGGTGTTTTTAACTTGCTATATGTCTCTAGTTTGCATTTTGATATGATAGCCCTTGCAGACTCGCAGCTTTTAGAGTTTATCACTTCTTGTAATGGACATGCCCCATGGATGAAAGGTGCGAACACACACTTTACCACTATCCTTTATTCTCACACCACAATCTTTCTGTTAAGAATCAGTTCAGTCACAGACAAGCATAAAATACCACATAGGGATCCTTTCTTACCAGTATCACGAATGTAGGCAGTCATTCTCGTACATAAAGGCAGATTTTGTAGATGAAGTGGGTTGTTTTCAAAAAAATTCGAACTTAACTTAACAAAATATTTATGCAAGTTGAACAAAATATTTATGTTTTTGTCAAGTCACACCGTGTGACAAATCAGACTCTCGGTTTCCTGTTTTAAGCAAGGTCTTTGATTCAGTAGAATCAACATGCATCCATGACACTTTTTCTTTGGCTCTTAACATTATTAAATGAAGTACAGTTTCACGTTTCTGTTCGTGCATAATTATGCCACCAAGTTATTCATCATCACCGTCATCCATATCAGAGTCAGTTAAATCCACTTCTGGCTCTTCTTCACTGGCTTGGTTGCTGCACGTTTGTAGTTTGCACATGTCTGTGCACTTCAGGCCATTGCTGAGGCAGTTACATGCTGGTAGTTTGCATGACCGCACACATTTGCAGGAGAGCAGCTGCAGCACAGCATCTGGTGCAGGCGAGCCATGCATCCACTCAACAGCCAGCTTACCATCCTCATCAGTTGTCCAACCACAGTCCTTTGGGCTTGGAACATAGGGCTGGCTCTGCAGACATCTCCTCCAGATGGCAGCTTGATAGTTTGCACGGCGAGCATGCATGAATAGACAGTCCTCACAAGGAGGGAGTTGACTTGACTCAACTTCTCCACGTCTGGCACAGAACAGTTGGTATCGAAGCTTGTTGACTCAGATGTGCGGCTAGAAGGCATGTACATATGGCAGGTGATCTCCTGTAGCTTCTGGAACAGTTCTGCAGATACTTCCCATGAACGTCCAAGTTCCATGAAAGCTTCCTGGTAGGTCTTGTCAGACTTCACCTGCTTCAAGGTCGTCATCTTCCCACGGCCAGCGAATGCACTGACTGTATCACAGCCCGTGAAGGCATGCATACCAATCAAGGCATCACAGACAGTACCTCCCAGTGCATGGCTTAGCTTGGTGATGTCCAGTAACCTTGTCCGGTTCTTTGTTCCACATTTCTGGTACATGGGACATGGGATGTTGCTGCTGACCCCCAGGCAGATAACCAAGACGTCTGTATCCTCAGCAGTGATGACAACAGACCTGTAGCCAGATTCTGCTGCATGAAGAGCATGGAGTAGTAGGTGAGTATCAGCTTCTTCCTGTGAGGATTTTAGCTCTGTGGCCTCTTCCCATTGTTCTTTGGTGATCTTGAAGCAAAGCTGCTCACAGGTAACATAGAGTACCTTGTCCTCGAGTTTCTCTCTCTGTCTTGGCCCCTTCCATTCCTCTACCAGAAACTTGATCAGGCTTGTTTTGTTCCAAGGACTGCTGAGCAGTTTCCTCCATTGCTGGATGTTGTGCCCAGGTGCAATGTTCCGGAATTGGATTCCAGTGTCTGCACCCCTGTTGGCTCTTTCTGCATCTTTAATGACCGTCTCTTGTAAACGTCAAAGACGACATCGATGCGATGGCTCTTGGCACCTTCATGGAGAACACTTGACAAGGCTGATTCTGCCAGCTGTGAGAAGGTCTTGTCATTCCCTTTCAGTTTCTGGACCAGGCTCATCCCATCAATGACAGTTGCTGATGGCTCTGGGAGGAATTCTGCTGGAGAAACGTTCTTCTCCAACTCTCTCGCTAGGGCTGCTTTGTTGGTCTTACGGAGAGAGCCATCACCGTTGGCGAGAGCCCATGGCAAAGGCCCCAGGGGATGTGCCAAGACATCGCTCATGTGTAGCTTTCTGTTTTCCGCAACAAGGATCATCTGACCAAACAGTTTCCTGTCAGCCTGTAGGACCACATCTTTGGCACGACCTTGGTTGCGTGGCTTCTTTCTGATGTCGGAGAACGTTTTCAGTTTCTTCTTCGTCATCTTGTCATGGAACTGGGTAGATGGTGCACTTGCGTGCATGCGTTCCTGCTTGAAAGTTTGATATGCCTCCTCTCCTATCCTGCGGGCCTCCAGAAGGTCCTTGGCCACTAGTTCTGGTGGTGCGGCTGTAGCAGTTGACAAGCTGACAAGCTCTCCATGATCAGGGTTGAAAGGATTCAGCCAACTCGCGTCCATCAGCTGAACAAGGGACTGGACATCAGCCTCATCTCTTCTGATCCTAGGCAACTGTAGGTCTGGATGACTGAAGTCAGAGTCATGTTGCATTTGAAACAATGCATTCTTTGTTCTGACAGTACCATTGAAAGCAAAACAAAATCTTATCTAAGATCTGCCACATCTTGATCTCACTGGTAAGTTAATCCTAGAAAAGGAAAGGATATTACCATAGTTAACTGATCTTAACTAATCAAACTTAATTAACCTTAATTAGAACTGCAAAAGATAACTTACATAGCCAGATATCTCACCAGTTCCATCAAAGGAGCTGAAAAAAAAGCTTACATCTATCCGCAATTAACTCTTCCTAGAAAAAAAGCTGAACGTGAGTACACAATTATCCAATAAGAAAGTACAGACAAATAGGAAATGCATTTATTTTGCTCTGATGTTTAATAATTACAATATAGTAGCATTTCTCACATGGTTTTAGTTCTGTATTGACTGAAATTAGATGTGATCTTTGCATACCGCAAGATTTAAATGAATTACGCAATGCCGCTATTGGGTGAATTTGAAGTTTTTACAAAAAACTGACAAAGCTGCCAGTGTGGAAAGGCTATCACATCTTAATGTACTTATATTGACCCAATAAACATATTAGTACCACTTAGGTTTGGTCACCCCAGGTGGTACCGATATCTGGCCTGGCCCATGGACTATCACCTGGTTTGCTGCTCCGAGTGAGTGTTCCTCACGGCATTTGTCCCGAGTTTATGAATACGTTCGTCCTCTTGGTTTTTTCTTTTTGTTTTTACAGTTGTTGTTTTCCCGGCACATTGTCACGCTGCCTCGCATTGGTAAGAGCCACACAAGTAACTGTGAATTGAAAGTGTCGGACCGCTTGATATAGGGCCAAAAACTATATATAGCGCTATATTTCAAGATGTTGTGAATGGATTCTGACGAAACTTGGTGAATGAGTTGGTTCGGTTACAATAACAAGCCGGTTAGATGTTGGTTAAAGTCTGGTGTTGCATTAATGGTTAATGGGGCCAGCTAAATATCTTAGGGTCTGGAATTTGAGCCCCTTTCGTGCCGTTGAAATACCTCTAGGTGGGTTGACTCAGCTTGTCATCCTTCCCGGGTTGGCAAAATGGGTACCAACTTACTGTCTTACAGGATACTTACAGGATACTCGGGTATCCTGCCTCAGAATGGCGACTCATCCAGGATTGTACTGTTTAGCCGGTCTAGTTCTCAAAGTTTTGTTTCCGAGGGCTCTTTCAGGATCGTCACTGAGCCTGGACAAATGTAGTTTGTTTGTAGTAATATTCCCAGGTAGGGCTTTTAAGATCTCCATATGGTTCTTCTTTATCCTTCCCATTGCTCCAATTATCACTGGTACAATTTTTGCATTTTTCAGGTTCCAATACCTTTTTATTTCATTTTAGAGATCCTGGTATTTAGTCATTTTCTTGATTTCTGTGTTGTTTAGGCCAAAATTGCTTGGAGCTGGCACCTCAGTAAGCAATGCCGTCTTTTCTTTTTTTGTACCTCAGTATGATATCCAGTCACAATGCTTCGTTTTCTGTGTCCACACTCTATGTCCTTTGTTCACGGGATCATCAGGTCGTACGTGAGCATTACTTCCTTGTCTTCAATAATTGCTTTTTGTTCATATCTCCATGAGTTTCCTGAAACTGGGATATGGTAATTTTTAGATATGCCAATGGATTACTCTACAAACTTTGTTATGCCTTTGTGTGTACAGCTGTTTTTTTTTTGTTTGTTTGTTTTTTTGTTTTTGTGTGTATACAGAATCGAGGCTCGTGTAAGAACTAACACATTGAACATGAAAACATGCACAGACACATAAAACATACAATGACGGGAGCGGGAGACAAGAGGGGGAGAGAGGGAAGCACACCAGCACAACAACATAAGAGAACAGGGACGTCGGTAGATCTGTGGAAGGGGGAGGCGGGAGGGGCACACGGTATAAAGCAAATGAACACTTCTAGGAGTTTCAGGAAATAAGTTGGGGATTTAAAGACGCGGATTTGGGGTGTTTTAACGGGGGTAGAAAAGATGAAGGTTTGATAAGAGATGGTGGTGAACAGCTGTTTTAGAGACCTGGAGGAAGGAGAGGGATTGAAGAGAGTGTGGGAGTTTGTTCCAGAGGCAGAAGAAGAGAGGAATGAAAGAGTGAAGGTGAGCAGAGAGTCTTGATTTTTGCAGTTTCTCCAGAAGAGTGTTGCAGACAGATCTTGTGCATCCTGCAGGAATATTTGGGGGACAGAGCACAGACAGAACAGGGGGAGCAAGGCCGGAGAGGAGTTGGTAGAAGACAGAAAGACCACCAACCTGCCTGTGGTGAGAGAGAGAAAGGCCCTCAGAATCAGCTTCATTGCGGGAGATGCCAATGATTCTGAATGCTTTGGTTTCAACCACGTGAAGCCGAGCTAGGTGTGAGAATTCTGACATATTTTCACATCATGATAGGTGGTGACTCGTGCTTTCTGTTTCTACCTTGCAAACTGTTTGACTTGGTCCTGCCATCTACTTAAATCCATTCATGTTGTGTCCTTGGTTCTGGGCATTTTTTTATGATTCGTTCTTCTCCATCCCAGTTGAGCTAATTTATTCTTAGCCATTCCAATGAGCCTTCTTTGTCTATGCAATCTGTCCAACTCCTTTTTTATATCTCCATTCTCTTTTATCATTCTCCCAGTTGTTAACTGTGCGATTCTAGATTTTTTTTTATTATCAATGCCGTCAAGATACACACACATAACAGAGTCGGTGGTGTATATTTGTTGATATTTCACTTTACATATATTTTTGCCTTTTTGCACTCATTGGAGCTGTATTAAGTTTCTGTTTGAATTTCCTGTGTGACATCTTCCTTTCACACCTGTTTTTGGATTTTTTTTACTCGGTGGGTTCGGGATACCTTCTCTTTCTTGCTATGTTCTTGTTTGCGTACAAATTGGATTTGGTATTCTGTTTAACTTTTCACATACTAAGCCAACCATACTGTTCTCACTCTGTGCACTTGATTGAGCTCCATCAGGCCATTACCACCTCCTCGTTTTGGTCGGTACATTCTCAGGATGCACTGATTTTGTACAACATTGTGAATAGTGAGGAGTTTCCTTGTTTTGATTTCTATTTTGTTAATTTCCGCTTGTGGCCAGTTGATTTTTTCCGCAACTGTGTTGGAATACTGGTACTACTCGTTGGTTTATAGCTTTGCTTTTTTTCTTGGGGAAAGGTATTGTCACATCAGAAGCTCACTAATGCGATATGCTTGCATGCCAAGATATCTAATCTCGCAAATGGCCAAAAGTTTCCTAACCAAACTGCATTAAGTTGTTACAACTTACCGCTTCCCAAGGTCACCCAATGGAAAGCCAGATTTGGAGGCATGAGGCAGGATGGAAATGTTTTTCCTTTATGTGGGTTTATTTATAATAGAAAAAGATGGACAGGATATGGAGAACGGAACGAACCAACTGCATCCGCAGAGACAAATATGCCTTACCCTTTGAAGCGCCACAGACCACATTCTTACTAAATGATGGAGAAAGCAGGCGAAGACTCAACAGGCACGAAGCTGTTGGTGTGCAGGGGGATGGCACCTGGAAGGGTGGCAGAAGCGATGCATTGCAGGTGTCGCATTGTGAGGTGGCATTCACATTTCAAGAGAGAGTAGTCCTTCCTGTTCCAGCCCATGAAGAGAACCAGCGAGACAAAGAGATCCAGTGAGGCCAAAAGCGAGGGAGACAGAACTACCTTCTTCTTTCCAAGGTCCCACTTCCACTCTACTTCACATGCTAACGCAAACCCAGACGTTGTGGGCTCTGGGGCCGTCTTTGCCCACAGCGCGTCCCATTTTGGCTGCCCACTTATTTTGGGAGGTGCCATCTTTAGAGCCATCCTACCCCATGGGGCGACACCAATAAGAAAGTCTTCATCCCCTCTAACGGGCCATGCAGCACACTTTACCACCATGGCTTGTGGTGCACCAGCCAAACTGTTCATTTAAAGTCTTTTTGAAGCCCTTTCCTGTGCCTTTTTGTGGCCACAAGTCCTCACCCTCCCCGCTCGCTAATAACAGGATTTTACTTGTACAATATCATCCCCCGCTATACTGTCTATAAATTACATATGCTGTCTCGTTAGTGACACATGTAACAAGACGAGTAAATCTACACCACAAATCGCACGGACCATGATATCTTTGTAACAATATCGACATGGATCCCTCCCCCCTTTCCATGTAATAGTATGTTTTCAGGATCAGCCTCGTTTTACGCAGGTATTCTTTGGTAATTGTGCTGTGCATTTGATTGTGACATATTTGGTGGCTCTCTTCTACTCCAAGGTATTTGTATGATGCTTCGTTTTCTACTTCCTGTATTGTTGTATCAAGGTTGTCAGTTTTTGTTGGTTTACCTTGTACGAATGTGCACTTGGAACACTAATCTCGGTCAAATTCCATTTGAATGTCGTCGGAGAACCATTTCACTCATTTCAGTTGTTCTGTCAATTTTTCATCGTTCAGTCCGAAGAGCTTTAAATCATCCATTTACTGTAGATCGTCACCTTCTCTTTTTTTTGGATGTTCTTCTAATGGGTGTTAGGGTGCATCCATGTCCTTGCTCATTAATGAGGGTGCTCAGTGACTCCAGAGCCAGGAAAAACAGGGGCAGGGAAAGGCTTTTGCCCTGGACGATCCCTGGTGTTTCTATATTTTCTTCTCAGTACAGTAATATCAGTGATTATCCTGTATTCCATTGCCTTCTTAATCAGTTTGATTATTTCGGGTTGATCTTGTATACCTGGATGCATTTTATCATCCATGAATGTAGGACACTATCAAAAGCTTTTTTTGTAGTCTATCCAAGCCATGGACAATTTGGTTCTTCTTCTTATTCACTTTTTGCGTACGGCCTTGTTTGGTAGTAGGTGATATATTTTTCCATAGCATCCTCTTTTACATCCCTTCTGTTCTGCCTCTAGGCCTCCTTCCTGTGTTAGGTGATGGTGCATCATTTCTGTGATGATTCCCGTGAGAAATTTGTATGTTGTTGGTAGACATGTCTATACTTGTGAAGTCATTGGGATTTTTTCATATTTTGGGATGATGAAAGTGCCATATTTGTTCAATATTTTCGCTTATTTTCCTTTTTTATATTAAAGAGCTTTTACAAGCCTTTATTAAGAGAATATGAAGATTATTAATTAATAATTGGTTGAAAATGTCAAAGGCAAAAGTCACAATAAGTAAAAAAGAAAAAAAGGAAGCCTTTATTAGCCCATCCCACTGTTCAGGGTGAGTGAGTTTGCTGGATTTTGTAACCGCTTCCGTGTTTTTCTATTTACCATTTGAACTTCCATCATCAAATTTTCAACAAACCTTTACTATGACAATATGGTCAACACCAATTAAAAATATGACAATTTTTTATTTTTACCTTCCCCACTAAAGGTGGTTATGTTTCCACCCATGTTTGTTTGTCTGTCTGTCAGCAAAATATCTCAAAAGGCTGTGGACGGATTCCGACGAAACTTGGTGGACAGGTAGTGTGTGTGTGACGAGGACGAATTGATTCGATTTTTATGAAGATCCGGATACGATAGTTTTCAAAATTTTACGTGATTCTTCACCATTGAGAAATGGTGCCAAAAGCAATATACAGCACGATATTTCAAAAAGTTGTGGACGAATTACTACAAAACTAGGTGGTTGTGTTGCCTCGGTGAAAATTATAACAAGCTTGTTCGATTTTGGTTCAGGTATGGATGCAGATCCGGCCTATCAGTGGGATACAAAACGTAAACTGTTCAGCCTGGCGGAGGTATGCTCTCTACCGAGCATCGTTTTAGATTTTTTTTTACCTGTTGTTTTCTTCAAGTTTGGTTCGAATACAAGGGTTTTATATTTTGA
This sequence comes from Myxine glutinosa, assembly GCF_964187855.1. Taxonomy (NCBI): domain Eukaryota; kingdom Metazoa; phylum Chordata; class Myxini; order Myxiniformes; family Myxinidae; genus Myxine; species Myxine glutinosa. The sequence continues at coordinate 115,530,892 of NC_136268.1, read as the reverse complement.
GATGCCTTCTTGGTATTTAAAAGTGGTGAAACCGTTTCAATATTTGGCCATTTCATTCCTTCCATCCATCAAAAATGACGAAGAGCCTTTCTAACCCACCGTGTTTAATTATAAGTTCCAAAGTGTAATTCTAGGAGGTTCTAAAGGGTAATTATAGGGGGGTCTAAAGGGTAATTCTAGGGGGGTCTAAAGGGTAATTCTAGGGGGGTCTAAAGTGTAATTCTAGGAGGTTCTAAAGGGTAATTCTAGGGGGGTCTAAAGGGTAATTCTAGGGGGGTCTAAAGTGTAATTCTAGGAGGTTCTAAAGGGTAATTATAGGGGGGTCTAAAGGGTAATTCTAGGGGGGTCTAAAGTGTAATTCTAGGAGGTTCTAAAGGGTAATTCTAGGGGGGTCTAAAGGGTAATTCTAGGGGGGTCTAAAGTGTAATTCTAGGAGGTTCTAAAGGGTAATTCTAGGGGGGTCTAAAGGGTAATTCTAGGGGGGTCTAAAGTGTAATTCTAGGAGGTTCTAAAGGGTAATTATAGGGGGGTCTAAAGGGTAATTCTAGGGGGGTCTAAAGTGTAATTCTAGGAGGTTCTAAAGGGTAATTCTAGGGGGGTCTAAAGGGTAATTCTAGGGGGATCTAAAGTGTAATTCTAGGAGGTTCTAAAGGGTAATTATAGGGGGGTCTAAAGTGTAATTCTAGGAGGTTCTAAAGGGTAATTCTAGGGGGGTCTAAAGGGTAATTCTAGGGGGGTCTAAAGGGTAATTATAGGGGGGTCTAAAGGGTAATTATAGGAGGTTCTAAAGGGTAATTCTAGGGGGGTCTAAATGGTAATTCTAGGGGGGTCTAAAGGGTAATTATAGGGGGGTCTAAAGGGTAATTCTAGGGGGTCTAAAGTGTAATTCTAGGAGGTTCTAAAGGGTAATTCTAGGGGGGTCTAAAGGGTAATTCTAATGTGTTTTATTTGTTTCTTGGCTTTGCCTATTTCATATTGAACATGCGAAACTTGTCCGTTTCCTTCGGACACGGGTGTGATTTTTTTTTTCCCGGTTTGAAAACGAAATTGCATACACTGGAGTTTTTTTCGGTTGTGTTCACATCTCGACGTTTTGCTGTCCTTTCCTTTGTTCCTCTCGCCAATTTGTCATTCCTGTTATCTCAATTCTCTGCTAATCTTCGTTGTTGCTTTTGGTTGTGGAGAAGCAGGGGTGGAGTGTGGGGGACTGCGGGGGTAGACTACAGGATGATCGTCTCCACAGGGAATTCCCATTGACCACCACCCAAAAGATGCAATGTCCACACATGTTTTCACACATTTGCATTCACACCACCTGTCCTCAACTGTGCTGCTTTAGCCTTAATGGCTTCCTCAACCGGGCAAAATAGGAGAACCTTGATCTTCATTTTGTTTTGTTTTCCATTTCTATCCATTTCCATTACGTTCATTACAGCTCTGTTGTGGAAATGCTGTTTCAACAAATATAAGGTGCGTCAATGAGGCCTGTGGCTTTCCCGGACTATGGTTCTCGTGCTAAGTGCTCGTCCCTCCTGTCCATGTGTTCGTAGCTTCAAGAAAACCAGGACGAAATTGAGAACATGATGAATGCCATATTCAAAGGTGTCTTTGTCCACCGGTATAGGTACGTATGCGAAGTGGGTCTTGCAGATATTTTGTGTCCCGGTCTTGACTGCACGTGGGTGTGACACTCGGTGCTTCGGGAAGGGCTCGATCTTGCCATGTGTGCACGTGTATTCAGGGATGCCATTGCTGAAATCCGTGCTGTATGTATGGAAGAAATCGGCGTGTGGATGAAATGCTACAGTGAGGCCTTTCTCAACGACAGCTACCTGAAGTACGTCGGTTGGACTCTCCATGACAAGGTGTGTGTTGATCTCTGAGCAAGCACCATTTGATAAATGGCAATATGGAAGTACCGACCGTTAACCCAAGTTACCGAGTTGTTTTGCTTTTCCATGAGATCCGTTCCAAAAAGCGTTTGAATGTGTCCGTGAACTCTTTTATTGACTATTTCGATTATTTTAACAGCAAGAGCAGAGCAGCTTTTAAAATTGGCCTGTCAAATTAAAATGATTTCCCAATGAACGCTCTTCAAATGAGCTCCCTCTTTGTGGCAAAGCGGTCCGTCTACCACTTCTCATTGCATCTGTGTTCATGTCCGGCCGACGTCTCTGGCATTCTCGGTTATTGTATACCATTACTATTTTCTATTTATTTTGCCTGTAGAAACAACGTTCCTCATCTGTTCAGTTCCATTCTTACCTCCAGGGCTTCAAGACAGCTGTTCACCGCTACCTCACATCATCCCTCATTCATACTCATGATCTCTTCTACCTCAAATTATCCCATTCCCAAGCATTCCCTTTTCTAGGTTATTGTGACTTCCCCCTCATCCCAGCCGCTCCTCTCCCTCACCTCTTTTCGTTTGATAGTGTCAGTTGGTTTGTTCCTTTTCTGGTTCATTCCCACTTTCCCCTTCGACCTTTCACTGTTTCATTCAGCTTGTGTACAGCTTGTTCATTCGCACGTGTCCTTCTCCCCCGCCCTCGTCCTCCCCATGTTTCATGCCTTCCATTTTGTTCTCTTCCATTCTGCTGTAGCTCTTCCACGAATCTCCACCATGTGTGTTACAAACGTGTTTTTTTTCCTTTACATTGATCTCAGGCTTGTAGAGGAGTTCATACAATCACCTGCAGGCTGCGAAGACGCAACTTACAAAGATGTTAGGAGAAAGCAGGTTGAAACACGTCGTTTGGGATTCTGACCTGGGTTGCCCAGCATCTTGAGACATGGGCACACTTGCAGGCCACATCCATTGGACAAAGCTTGGCTTTGCAGGTCCAGGGTTGGATTCGTTACGATTCTAACTGAGGAATGCTTTTTCCCGACGGTTTTCAGCTGGGCAGCCTTTAAACGAAACGGTCCAAACAAACACATCTTGTACTGATACTGTGTGGAACAAACTTTTGTGCGCGATTGATTGTATTGCAAAGCATCATCTCGCTCGCCATTTACAACTGCAGTTCGCTGAAGCCTTTTTCAACTCATTATTTTCCATATACATTGTGTCAGGGCTTGTCCGCTCTTGGCTGTGTCGCAAGAGTTGCATTTCTGCAGTGAGCCATGTGGTCACCGTACTTTTAACGTCGGCATGCGCATGCTAGAATATTCTGTAGAACGTGCATCTTGGAGTGTTGGGTGACTACCCAATACCAGAGCCGCAAACATTGATGGGTCTTAAAAGCTTCTCCTGCCCCTGTTTGCTAAACAATTGACCAACGGTCTTACGGCATGGACCCTTTCGCCAAAGGCGCAGAGCATGTCGTGGCAAAATGTAACATGTCCGTTTTATCTGTCTTCACGCAACACATGGTGCAGGACACTTGCGATGGCGCACATTGGACAATTTTGTCCCATGTGACACAAGAACACGTGCTTCATGTATCAAATTGGCTCTAAGTTGAAGGGTGTATGTCCACCTTCGGAGGTGTGTGGGGGAGGTGTGAGAGTGGTGAGGGGGTTCGAGTTGAGCTGAGGTATTTGTGTGTGCATACATGTGCATACATATGCATGTTAGTAGTACAGGTATTTGTAAGTTTTAGAAAATGCAGTTGTTCTGTATTTTGTGCCACTTCTTTGACCTTTACCTCCAGCTTCTGCCATTCATCCCGCTGTGTAGTATAACACACGTGAAGTGATAATGCAGCACTCAGCGACAGTGGCCAAATGTATGCATGAGGAGCGACATGTATTTGTGTATACAAAAAAAAAAAAAGAAGACCTTGAGACGGAAACACAACCCGAATGTTGTTGTCATGCATTGTGCTACTGCCCATCTTTGATGTCCAGTCATAGTGGTGGTTTTTGGTGAAAGCATCCCGCTTGTTTATTTTGTTTATGTTTCTTTTTGTGTAGTCTTCGGGTGGTGCACACATGCACCCGTATCTGCCATTAATGCAGATCTTCTCCGAGATCAAACAAAACACGTGTTGTATTAGGTCCAATGTCACGAATTTTACGACAACTCCGTTTCTTCAAATTCACTGAACAGGCCCGACACATCCGATATGTTCAGTAATCAAAAGCTTTGGGTGGTAAGTTGTAAATTCTGAGTAAATATTAATGTAAGTACTTGGAGCAAATGTTTTGCTTTATCGAGAGGAAACATTTTATTTTCAGTGTTTCATTCTTTCTTTTTTGATTATATCTTTTTAGCAATTGCTTTGAAGATCTGTATAATACTTGCAATGCATCTGCCGGAGCATACAAACTCCACTTGATCTCGATCGTGCTTCATTGGCCACTCTCGATGCGGGGACGTCATTGTAGTCGGTTTGTGTGTGCTCGCAAGCAGATATACTTTGAGCCACTTTCTTGGATCTAACATAATCCATATACCCAGCACTGCATTGTTAAATGCTCTGTCTTGTTCACTTTGCATCGTGTCTTGTTAACAAAATCAGAACTCGTGTTGTGCTCGACCAGAGAACATGCATGTGCCGCTCACCCTTGTGCATCCTAACACACCTGTTGTGCGATGTGTACTCCTCAGCAAGGTGAAGTTCGATTAAAATGCCTCACCACCTTGCAAGGCCTTTACAGCAGTAAGGAGTTAACGGCCAAGCTGGAGCTTTTCACCAACAGGTTTAAGGTATGTGCTTCATGCAGGGTCCTTGTGGAGCTTTGTCTTGTTGTTTATCTTGTTTTGAGTAGACAACAAGACCTTTAGCGTGAATTTCTCGCCGAGGTCTATCGTGGAGGCTTGATTCCCAAATATTTGATGCACTATTGCATCAAATCAAATATTTAGGAATGCAACAACGTGTTGCTGATGTTTTTAGGGGAGAATTGATTTCAAACTTGGGGTCATTAAAAGCAACTTTCTGGCGATTTTCCCACCACCTGTTGCAGGATCGAATAGTATCGATGACCCTGGACAAAGAGTACGACGTGGCCGTACAAGCCATTCGCCTCCTCACCCTTATCCTACAGTGAGTGTACCACACACACGGACTACTGTCAACTTTAGCATCCCTGCAATTCAATTTCCACTTGGCCTTCACCAGTCGTGTATGTGTGATGAGTCCGGAGGGTAGACCACAGGTGCATGGTGGTGCAAAGGTTTTTGACAACATTTGGTTTTATTTATTTATTTAAAAGCTTAGACCAAGTTTGTGTTTTGCATCCTTTTTAAAGTTGAAGGTTGGTGATGACAATGCCAATGTAGAACAGAATAAATTTTGCATAAACTAATTATGAGATCGATTTGCTTTTTTCAATTTTTATTTTGTGATGTGACACTCCACTGAATTATATATATATATACAGGGTGAGTCAAAAGTAGCGCCCGATTTCTGTTTATATATATATATATATATATATATATATATATATATATATATATATATATATATATATATATATATATATATATATATATATATATATATATATATATATGTATGTATATATATATATATATATATATATAAATATATAAATATATATATTTCTGTCAGTTGATTGTTTGTTTGCCATTTGTATTACAGTGTACAAGAAGGTAGAAATAAATGTACAAGAAGGTAGAAATAAATGTACAAGAAGGTATAAATAAATGAATGACATGTTTATCTAACCATTTAGACCTTACACTCCCCAGACGCTTACTTATAACGCTCCTTATAACGCTTACGACTCCTTATAACGCTCCCCAGACCTTACACCTCCAGATTTCTTTCTTTGGGGGCTCATGAAAGACCTTGTTTATCGTGAAAAGCCTCGTACCATTCAGGAATTGAAGGCTCAAATCACTGCAAAGTTTGAGGAAATTGATATCGAACTCTGCAAGCGTGTGTGCCACTCTGTGCCTGCTCCGCTGCAATTGTGCATCGATCACGAGGGAGGGCACTTTGAAAATTGCAAGTAAAACACACTTCCGTAATAATTTTCCCCCGAATAAATGGTTAGATAAACATGTCATTCATTTATTTATACCTTCTTGTACACTGTAATACAAATGTCAAACAAACAATCAACTGACAGAAATATATATATATATAAAACGTATGTATGTATGTATGTATGTATGTATGTATATATAGTGGTGGTTTTTATATGTATTTGTTTTTGTATGTATATATATATATATATATATATATATATATATATATATATATATATATATATATATATATATATACAGTGAAACCTTGACTTACGAGTTTAATTCGTTCTGTGACCGAGCTCGTAACTCAATTTGCTCGTTTCTCAAATTAAATTTCCCCATTAAAATGCATTGAAATGCTATGAATCCGTTCCAGCCCGCCAAAAACCACACCAATTTTTTTTTAAAGAAACAGTATATATAAAAATATCTCGCGCTTTATATTTCACCTGTATGCAGCATACAAGTTGGCAGGATGGCCTGGACTGGAGGTACGCACACTTGACTCTAAACTGTCCAGCCTGGGTTTGAATCCCGACCAGCTATAACCTATCATGTCGGTGTTTCACAGGCAGGGTGATTCATCAATGTGTGTACCGCTAAACTGGGCGCCCTGTTTGCGTCCCATTAGTTGTTGGATGTTAAGGATCTGTGTAGTGTTCTGGGCCCTGTGCTATTTCTGGTCTTCATCAATGACCTCATCGAAATGAGGATCTGTGTAGTGTTCTGGGCCCTGTGCTATTTTTGGTCTTCATCAATGACTTCATCGAAATGACCTCATCAATGACCCATCGAAAACCTTGATATTTTCTACCCCCGGTAATTCACCCCAGAGTCCTTGCAGTGTTCATATGTTTTATTCCTCTCCCACCTCCCCCCAAGTCCTCCCGATGTCCCTGCTCTCAAATGTTGTGTTTGTGTCCTTCCCCCTCTCTCCCCATATTGTCTGCCGCTCCCCTTGTTTTTTTGTGTTTTGTGTGTCGGTTTGTCTTTTTGTGTGATTAATGTTAGCTCTTTCACGAGCCTCGATCTTGTATACAAAAAAAGAAAAGAAAAAAAAAATCACCGTGTCTTCCACAAAGAGAAGGCGAGCTATCGCCGGCACTCTGAACAAGTTGTGGCTTGGCATGCTTTTCTCCTCTGCCGTTATATACGTCCTCCTCGGCATCTTTTTCCAGAAGAGCCCCTGGAACCCACCTGGTGGCGGGTGGCGTAAGCTCCAAAATAACCAAAATGCGAAAACAAAGCAGCAGCGATATACGGCAGAGATGCTTGCACGGCAAGATAACCACGTGACCGGAACCCACCTGGTGGCGGGTGGCGTAAGCTCCAAAATAACCAAAATGCGAAAACAAAGCAGCAGCGATATACGGCAGAGATGCTTGCACGGCAAGATAACCACGTGACCAGAACCCACCTGGTGGCGGGTGGCATAAGCTCGTAACTCAGATCTCGGCTCGCATCTCAAAGCAATAAACCGCCTGAGCGACGGCTCGTATCTCGGAAAACTCGTAAGTTGGGGCACTCGTAAGTCAAGGTTCCACTGTATATATATAAACAGAAATCTGGCGCTACTTTTGACTCACCCTGTATATATGTTATGTTGAACGCTTCCCTCTTGTACTCCCGAACTTGATATTTAAGTTAGTTTGTCCTTGAACCTAAGAGATGAAAGATCATCGTCTGCTCTTCATGGCTTCTTTTCTTCCTCTTCTTCTTCTTCTTCTTTAATGGTCGCCATTATTCCACCTTTATTGTGTGGTCAACCGGGGGAAGCCTGACCCGAGTCTTTACGAACCAGCCGTCCAGGCCAGATGTTCGACTAGTTAGGACAGGAATTTCTTATTTGGCCAGGGTGCCGGCGATAGCTCGCCTACTCTTCGCGATGGTCACCATGGGATCTTTAACTTCCACCAACGAATGCTGGCAAACAGGACACCCACTTAACGTCCATCCGAGGCACTGCACACTCATTGTTGAATACCCTACCTGTGGGACACCTGGGCTGACTGGGTAGTTTATAGCTGGGTCAGGAATCAAACCCAGGCTAAACTGCTTAGAGACGAGTGTGCATAACCATAGGCCATCTTGCCAGCCCACGGCTCCTTTTCCATTCCCGAAATGTCGTTGCCATTTATTTATTTATCAGTACGCCACTTTCATGTCATCTTCGATGCTGAAGTGCCATTTTGTTGTGACATCCTTATTGGTGGTTGTATTGCAAAACGTGCCAAGTCGTATCACATGGGGACACGTGCAGTGTGACTACTGGGATTCCACTGATATATTTACCTTGCCATCAGAATCTGAACATCTTTTTCATCGTACAGGTGATACCATGGATTTTTGTAGCTGAAGGACGGGTACACATGTGGGCTATATTGTCAGCGGAGGAAACAAAGCGAGTGGGTTGATGGGGAGGGGAGGGGGGGGGATGGGGGGCATGGGTGTGGGCCTATTTCGTTTGCCAACCAACTGTATGACAGGAACTTGAGGTATATAGCTGTGAAATTTGAAATGGGTCAAATGTGGGTGGTCCGCCTGAACATGGAACTTCTGTGGATGCATTTTGAGGTCTTGGAGAGAAGGGAAGTGTAGATGCATTTAAGATTCCGTATACAAGGTACAGTGAGTGTTGCGAGCTTGTGGGTAAGTGTGAGAGGGTGGCATTCATGACCATAATGTCTCCGCTTAGAAGGGATTTGTTTTACTGATGTAAGGCGTCGTCGAGCTCGAATTTAATAGTGTTGGTGGTCAGAATCTTGTGGTGCAAAACCAAACGTCTCGAAGAAACCGAGGATCCGTTCAAGCGGTCGTTGAGGAGTGTGCACCAACGTGTTATTGGTCTCTCTCGATCGGGTAGGGATATGTGCATTTGTAGAAACTCCGTATGATAGTTGGCTCTTCTCCGCTAGTTGAGAGTAAATGCAGACACCATAGCATGGCACAAAGATTAGTGTATATCTAAATAAACCTTTCAAAAACTTCATAGTCAAAACAAACCAACAAAGTGAGGACCGTCCGATGTTAAGACTCCCCGCAGGTGGGATCTGCTATGTTTGATGGATTCCCTTCTGCTTTACAGTTTGCGTTGGTGAATTGCATTCACAGTTTGCAAACTTGTTCTTCCTCCCCTTCCGTGTTGTTGGTTAACCAGGTCAAGTAATGACGAAGTTCTTACGAACGAGGACTGTGAGAACGTGTACCACCTGGTATACTCTGCTCATCGGCCTGTGGCCATGGCAGCGGGGGAATTCCTCCATAAAAAGTGAGTTTTCATCGTCGTGGCCTCGTCTCCCTGCCTCAAATTGCCGCGCTTACTCCACCCTTAACTCTCTTGTTTTTTGCCGCATTTCGTCGATTTTCCTTTTTTTTTTTATAAACAATTTTTTTAATCCCTCCTCCCAACTAAACCTTTTTCATCTTTCGCAGACTTTTCGAATGACGTGGTTTATATAGGTATCACGTGGCATCGCCTCGTGCATTGTTTCCCGCGATTCAACAAAAGCAGGAAGCACCTTTCCCCTACCCTCACCCACCCTTTTGATTGCGTAACAGTTGAATGTCCCGATTCCCAGACTCCCACTCGTTGAGTGTTCTAACAGGCTCGTGCGTGAGCTGCACCATTTGAGAGCCGCCAGCAGGAGGCTCCGTTGCGTGTACCGCCAGTTTGTGCCACTCGAGGGCGCACGTCGCAGGCATTGCACACCGTGCTGATGGTGACATTTACCTGCCTGTGACAAGACGCACATGTCATTGCAAATGTTTGAGCGGATTCGCCAATGATGGACGCACGCTTGTTAGTGTAAAATAAACATCCAGATTTGCGTCGACTTTTTCAACATCCTGGTAGTTGGGTGGGCTTTCATTTAACTGAAGTATCTCATTTGGCTGTGGTGTGCTTGTATGTACATACAAATCTACAATACAGTATTTACAAGCACTTCTGTTTTTGAGGCCTGCTAACTGGCAGTGCTCGATTCCTGCGGGACTCGTATATTAAGGCACCAAGCTTGATGAAGACTGTAATATACGACCTTACTCCAGTTGTATTTGTATAAATAAAGTACCGTGAAATGGGGTGAATAGGGACAGCAAGGCGAATAGGGACAGCAAGGCGAATAGGGACAGCAAGGTGAATAGGGACAGCAAGGTGAATAGGGACACAAACTGAAAAAAGTTCGGAAACTTTTTTTGCTGAAAATTGATAACCATACTGATTTGTTGATATTTGGGTTGAAAGTGTTTTCTTGTTTTTAAAAAAAAGCAACTTATAGTCCCTATTAACCCCATATATGGGTTAAATAGGAATAAATAGGATTTTTATGGCTGTCCCTATTCGCCCCGTTTTACGGGTGAATAGGGACAGTCACTAATACAAAAAATTAATAATCAAGAAATAGGGACAGTTTGGACAAACTTTTTATCCCATATTTTTTTCATTGGCACCGTGGTTTATATTATGGGTGCATATTATGTGCATCCATCTGAGCTATAAATTTAGCAATAAGTTGGAAACTCAGGATTGTGGCTTGATTATTATTTTTTTGTATTAGTGACTGTCCCTATTCGCCCGTAAAACGGGGTGTAGGGACAGCCATAAAAATCCTATTTATTCCTATTTAACCCATATAATGGGGTTAACAGGGACTATAAGTTGCTTTTTAAAAAAACAAGAAAACACTTTCAACCCAAATATCAACAAATCAGTATGGTTATCAATTTTCAGCAAAAAAAGTTTCTGAACTGTTTTTCAGTTTGTGTCCCTATTCACCTTGCTGTCCCTATTCCCCCCATTTCACGGTACCTGCCCCTTTCCTCTCGACTCCCCCCTCCCCCCTCCAATGTGCTGTCTTTTCCAAAATTTTCCAGCACAGGTATTATATTATAATTTTATCAACCAATTTGCTTTTGAGCAAAGCAAGTGTTGAGGGAGAGCTGTTTAATAAGCTCCTCTCATCCTTTGAAATATGACTTTGAAATTTGTATTTTTATTTGTATTTATTTATTGTGCAAGCCATTGGATTAATTAAGTATTGCAACCATATAACACTGAGTGACAGGCCAATGAAGAGGAAGACAAAATACCTTGAGGTTTAGGGTAGTGGGGTGTTGGAGAGGTGGAATGGAAGGGGCGGCATAGGTCACCTGGGTTTGCGGGGGGAATTGCAGGTATGGTCCGCATGACCACATAACCACTCCACTTCAGGAAGTGAAAACTTTACGACGATCGCATTAGAATTCCGAGTTGGGGGCTCAGACATACTTTTAGCAGCCTCCTCAGCCCGCAGGTGTGCCTTTTCATCATATGGGTTACTGACCACGTTTGTTCCGTGGGACTGGTGAGACTTGGTGTCGTTTGTCGCAAACCACGTTGTCGCTCCGTATGCTGGTGTTGCAATTTCATGGCCTTTGCTTTCAAATTGATTCATTTGAACTTGTGCTCCTTTTTGAGTGTTCCACATTTCAAGGCAATGATGTTTTTGCAAAATTGGACTTTTGGCTGCTCCCACCCACCTCACCTGCGACAATGTAAACTTACAATCTTAAATCAAATTTCGAAATGTCCAGGTAAAGAATTTACTTGTTTTTTTTAAATTTCCATCTTGATCACTGCTTGCTGTCGTTTTCAGGATCTTCAGTCACCATGATGCGGAAGCAGAAGAAGCGCTGGCCAAGAGGCGGGGTCACAGGAGCTGCAATGGCACACTGATTCGAACACTCGTGTTCTTCTTCTTGGAGAGCGAGGTGAGTGTTGCATGCTTCCATTAATTATTTGAGGGATTGACATCGTGTAATGAACACCAAACCTGCGTTCTCCTACATGATTTGATTTGACCATACTCCTCTCCATAGTTGTGGTCATTTTTTGTGCAACCCTTGAGTAACCTTATTCGACATGATTGTTTAACCTCCGGGACATGCTCGTATGTCTGCAGCTCCACGATCACGCCGCTTACCTGGTGGACAGCCTGTGGGACTGTGCCGCTGATCTGCTCAAGGACTGGGAGGGAATGACCGAGCTGCTTCTGACTGAGCCAGCACAGGGTGAAGAAGGTAAATTGAGTGCCGCTTCCACAAGGAGTTGCTTCTGCAAAACTAAAATCATTAAATCAAAATTTCTCCCACCTCTCTCTGTCTCTCTTAGGCTTGAGTGAGAGGCAGGAGAGTGCCTTGGTGGAGATAATGCTCTGCTCCATTCGTCAGTCAGTCGAATGTCACCCTCCTGTTGGTCGGGGAACCACCAAGCGGGTTAGTATGTCATCCTTCGATCTGTCAAAATATCCACCTTCAGTGCATTTCCCCACATGGCTGGGTGACTTATCCTTTTTGTATTTGATTAAAAATGCACACACATTCACCCAGTCGTCGTCGTCGTCGTCGTCGTCGTCATCGTCATCGTCATCGTCATCGTCATCGTCATCGTCATCGTCATCGTCATCATCATCATCATCATCCAGTTGTGTTGTGCATTTATACCGAGCTAGCTGCTTTCATTTGCACCTTTCCAATCGACCTGTTGCGTCATCGGGAGTCATTAGGCAGTGATCATTCCCAGGCCAAAGAATCACTCAAACTGCAGATATCGAGACCATTTTGGTTTCTCTCTCTCTCTCACTCTCACTCTCACTCTCACTCTCTTTCTCTCGTCCTACTTCTGGCCACATATGAACTTGCCATTTTTTTTTCTCTTGGGCTGTTGCAGATTCTGACGGCGAAAGAGAAGAAGACACAGATGGATGACAAAACCAAGTTGACGGAACATTTCATCCTCATCCTTCCTCAACTTTTGGAGAAGGTGATTATTTATCTTGCTCGTTGACAGGAGTTTATCGCATTTGAAAGTTTATCTGGCATTTGCACCGCTGCCAAATCTGTTTATGGCATTAGTCACGTTTTTGTCGCCGAAGGTGTGATGTCTGACATCTTTCCTGCCAATGCTTTTCCGCAGTACTCGGTGGATACCGAGAAGGCGACCAACCTTCTGCAAATCCCACAGTTCTTTGACCTCGAGATTTACAGTACGGGTAGGATGGAGAAGGTGATTAACATACCTCAGCTAATTTTGTGAGGGATAACAAGCATTCTATTCTATCAACCCTTTCTTGCTCACTCGTTAATTGAGATGACCCTTTGCATGGCTCTCAGCATCTGGAGAGCCTTCTAAAGCAGGTGAAGGAAATTGTTGAGAAACATGTGGAGGCGGACGTACTGGAGGCGTGCAGTCGCACGTATCAAGCGCTGTGCTCCGAAGAGTATGCCATACACGGCACTGTGCTTGTAACTCTGGGACAGCTCGTAGATGAGCAGGTCGAAAGGTTTACCCACCTGGTGGAGAACATCCTTCAGGAGGTAAGCTGCCAATCCTTTTAGACGTTTGCACGCATATCACCTGTCTCAATTTGTATCTCTTTTGCGGTTCTTCTCACGGTTTGCTCTCTCTCTCTCGTTGATTTTTATTATTATTTATTAATCTTCTCTTTGCATGTCCCTGCTGGTGTAGGGAGAAGAGCCAGATGAAGAAGATATCTACAGCATCCAAGCAACCCTCAAGAGGGTAACAGCTTTTCACAAGTCAGTAACTTCTCCTTTTTTGTATACATGATTGAAACTTGTGGAAGAGCTAGAGTATAAATTAAGGGAACACATTGGAAAGGGGCAAATGAGGGTGGGGGTGGGAGAGAGCAAAGAGAGGGCGGAAGGTGCAAGACAGTAAAGGAAACAGTCGAATATAGACAGGCCACTGACTTGTCTGCGATGCAACAGTACAGGCCTAAGACACTTATCTTTGTCGTGGGAAATCCCAACGATATTGAGGGCCTTGATTTCCACAGCATTATTAAGCACAAAGTGTGAAGTAGGGGCACCAGCCAAACTGCGGGAGCAGTACTCCATCGAGCTGGAAAATGAAGGCCTTGTAGGTTGTCAGACATTCAGATTGGCTAAGAAAAGACCATGCATGATGAAGGATGCCCAGTCAGCCGCTGGGTTTGGAGGTCATCTTGGAAATTTGGTATGCCCAAGAAAGCTAACAGCTGATGGTTATTGGAGGGGATGGGGGTGGACACTAGTAGTTCATACTAGCTGCAGACGATCCTGCTGACAAAATGTCTTCACCTTTTGCACCATAGTAGACACTTGCGGCAGCTATACCAGGTGGTTTGGGTGGCACACATACATATGGGGTGCAAACCTGCTGGATTGAAACCGGCAGCAACACACCTGCACCATAAGTGCTAGCAGTCGGACGACAATACCTACACCTTAGAATCTTAGATGCTAGCACAGACATACATAGGAACCTACAAGGTAGCAGCACAGAGATACAAGCACAGACATACATAGAAACCTACAAGGTACCAGCACAGAGATACAAGCACAGACATACAAAGGGGGTTGCAATCACAACCAACAACCTATCGGGTTGTACGAGGTACCAGCAATCTGGACAACAATATCTGCACCATAGGTACCAACACAGCCACAACCTACATAGCAGCTTCGCTGCATATGCGACGTGAAGAGGTACCAGCAGCAGAGCAGAAGCCACAACCTGCGAATGATCTAGCTAGCAAAATGTCCACTACTACTTTTGTCCATATACAGTCGTGGCCAAAAATATTGGCACCCGAGCACTTTTTTTTCAAATAATGCACCATTTCTTCCAGAAAATTGTTGAAAGTAAAAAATCTTTTGGTATCCACAAATGTATTTCTTTGCTTTGCAGTGGAACAAAACAAAAAAGCTGAAGTATTTACTAAATCTTAGCTTATTCTACACAGAAATCCGAAAATGGCCTGGACTATTATTGGCACCTTTTAGAAGTTGTTAGAAATAATTAGATTTCAAGCAGGTGATTCTCCTTTACTTTGGAATTGAACTCACCTGCGTATAGAAAAATCACTGTGTATATATAATCACAATATTAAAATTGCTCATTCAACCAGTTTGAATTGAGAAAAGGAGTCATTCTGCTGTTTTGTGTCACTGTGTGTACCGCATTACCGCAATGAGCATGGAGAAAAGTAAGAAAACCAGAGAATTGTCTAAGGAGGTCAGACACACGATTGTAGCCAAGAATGAACAATCTCAAGGATACAAGTCCATCTCCAGAGACCTTGATGTTCCTGTCTCCACCGTACGCAATGTTATCAGGAAGTTTAAGGCCCATGGCACTATTGCCAACCTCCCTGGACGTGGCCGCAAGAGAAAACTTGATTGAAGATTGCAGTGAAGGATTGTTTGAATGGTGGAGAAAGCACCTTGATCAACTGACAAACAGATTCAAGCTGACCTTCAGACACAACGTATGACAGTTTCAACTCGCACCATTCGTCGCCAACTCAATGAAAGGGGGTTCTATGGTAGGGGACCCAGGAGGACCCCCACTGCTGAGAGAGAGAGAGAGACATAAGAAAGCCCGACTGGAGTTTGCAAAACACACCTGAACAAGCCAAAATCATTCTGGGAGAATGTCCTGTGGACAGATGAGACCAAATTAGAGCTCTTTGGTAAAGCAAATCATCTCTATGTTTCCAGAAAACACCAAAATGAAGCCTTCAAAGCAAAAAAACACCTTCCCTACAATTAAACATGGAGGAGGTTCAGTGATGTTTTAGGGTTGCTGTGCTACCTCTGGCACTGGGTGCCTTGAATGTGTGCATGGCATCATGAAATCAGGAGATTACCAAGGCATTTTGGAGCTCAATGTTCAACACTGTCAGAAAGCTGGGTCTCCGTCGAAGGTCATGGATTTTGCAGCAGGTCAATGACCCCAAACACACAACGAAAAACACCCAAGAATGGTTCAAGACAAAGCATTAGACTGTTCAGAAGTGGCCAGCAATGAGTCCAGATCTAAATCCCATTGAACACCTGTGGAGAGATCTGAAAACAGCAGTTGGGAGAAGGCACCCTTCAAATCTGGGAGAACTGGAGCAGTTTGCACAAGAAGAGTGGGCCAAACTGCCAGTGGAGAGGTCTCGGGAGCTCATTCATGGCTATAGGAAGCACTTGACTGCAGTTATTTTGTCCAAATACTGTGCTACCAAATAGTAAGTCTAGGGTGTCAATAATTTTGTCAATCCCATTTCTTTTTATTTTCAGATTGAAAAGGATATATTAAGTTCTGAATCAAAAACAATGGTTCTGTAATATTAACAATGAAATAAACAATTGTGGAGACCAAATACTTTTGTCAATTTTAACTTATTTTTAGAGAAACAACAACAAACACAACATGCATTTTAAGGCCATTTTCCCTACTAGAGCGGGGGTTAGCCTTGCGGTCCCCATGACAATCTTCTCCATTTTGCCCTATTTTCTGCATCTCTCCTTGTTAACCCCCTTGCCCGCATTTCTTCTTCCACCATTTTTAGCCAAGTCTTTCTCGGTCTTCCCCGTCCTCTACTTCCTTCTACATTCATTTCCATCACTCTTCTCAACCAGTCACTTTCATCCTTCCTCAACACATGACCAAACCATCTCAACCTGTTCCTCTTCACAGCATCAATCACAGGCTCTATTCCCATCATCTTTCGCAATTCATCATTTGTCTCCCTCTCTCTCAACGACACTCCGCACATCCACCGAACCATTCGCATTTCCACCCTTTCCAGCCTTCGTTGCTGCTCTACATTCATGACCCATGTCTCGCTCCCATAAATCATTACACTTCTCACACATGCAGCATACACCTTTCCCTTCAGCTTCAACGACACTCCTCTCCTCATCAGCACGCCACTCAGTTTCCGAAACTTCTTCCATGCACATATCACTCTAGCAACCATTGCCGAGTCTGATCCACCTTCTCCATTCAGCATGTCTCCGAGGTAGCAAAATGTTTTCACACCTTCCAGCTTCACGCCGTCTCCAAGATCCAACTCAACATTTCCTCCATCTGCAGCTCCCTCTGTGCACACCTTACATTTGAATGTAGCTGCCACACTGGTTAATGACCCTCTCAGACCACTACATTTTTGATGAACCCACTCAGCGCACATTGTACATTGAATGGAGTTCACTCTGACACCCTTCCTGCACACACATGGCCACTTCCCAGTTCTTTCCACCTCACCACATGCTTTACCACTTGCCATCACCTTCACCTTTCCGATATTCACCTTCAGACCTTTTGTCTCCATACATTCCTTCCACTTGTTCATTTTTTCCTTCAGTCCATCCATACTTTCCGCAATCAACACCAGATCATCTGCATACAACAACTCCCACTGTAAACCCTCCTTTACGTTCCAAGCCAGCACCTCCATCACAGCTACAAATAGTAGTGGACTTAGTAGCGACCCCTGATGCACTCCCACCTTCACCTCAAACGCACCACTGTTCCCGTCCTTCGTCCTTACAGCTGTGCGCGCTCTTTTGTACATTGCCATCACTACTCTGATCAACCATTCCTCCACTCCTAACTTCCTCAATGCCAATGTCAATACTTCGCGTGGAACCCTATCGAATGCTTTCTCCAGATCAACAAACCCAAGAACCAACTTCTTCCTCTTCTCCATGTACTTCTCTTGCAACTGCCTCACAATAAAAAGCGCGTCTGTCTTTCCTCTTCCTGGCATAAATCCAAACTGCATTTCGTCGATCTTCACTTTATTCCTAATCCTCCTCTCCAACACCCTTTCCAATACCTTCATTCCATGCTCCAATAACTTTATCGCTCGGTACGAGCCACACTCTAGAGGGTCACCTTTCCCCTTGTATAGAGGGACGAGGGTATTCAGTTCCCAATCCACTGGAATGCGGCCTTCTTTCACCACCAGATTACAGATCTCTGTCATTCTCTTCACACCCCAACTTCCTGCTGCGTTCAACATATCTCCCACAACTCCCGTTGGCCCTCCCGCTTTTCTACTCTTCATTGCTTTTATCGCTTCCTCAACTTCCTTCTCAGTTATCTTCTCTGCTAGTCCTAAAACTGGGTTACTCTCAACGTTGCCATCCCATTCATTCTCTGCATTCAACAGCATTTCCATATATCTTTTCCATCTTCCTTTAATTCCATCTGGGTGCACAACGATTTGTCCCACTTCATCCTTCAAGCAACTCACCCCCCATCACATCACACCTCTCTTTCGCTATCTGCTTTGGAATCCTGAATACCGCTCTCTGACCCTCTTCCGAATCCAAGCGTTCTCCGAACATTTTCCTACATGCCTCCTGCGCCTTTGCTACCTCTTTCTTTGCAGCCTTCTTGGCTGCCTTATAACTTTCATGCTCTGCTTTTTCTGCTCCCGTATCCTTCGCCTTCTGCCACTCCTTGAACTTCTTCCTCTTCTCGTCAATCCTCTTTCCAACATTTTTAGAAATTCCAACTTCTTTTTTATTTTTAGAGAAAATTGTGAGTTATTTGAATAAAGTGCAAGGGTGCCAATATTTTTGGCCACGACTGTAGATATTTGCGACTCCCTATATACCAGGTAGCTTGGGCAGCACGCATACATGTGCATGTGCATAGAAGGAGATTGCGAGCTGGAACAGCTGCAGCAACAACCTACAAGGTTGTACAAGGTACCAGCATTCAGGATAACAATACCTGCACCATAGGTGTTAGCACAGACATGCATGGTGGCAACAAGCGGAACAACTCGGGGACACACATGCGAGAGTTTCCAAGTTGCAACGCCATGTCGACCGAAAAACACAATGGTGACGCCCCTCATTTGAATTATTTGGTTGAGGGAAAGGGCTGGCTATCCAACAAACCCTTTGGCCTCACAAAAACATGTCGGGGGTTGAAGAAGGAGGAGGAATCCGAACCCGAGCCCGACAAATGCTGGCTCTTCTTGGATCCCGATATCAGTCCTGCTGAAACAGCTGCACAGGCCCCACGCAAGCCAGCAAATGCTCGCAAGGTCCGATGCCTGGTGTGCAGGGTGAGTTACGCAAACAGAGTCTTTAAACCACCAACAAAAGAGCATGTGTTGCGCCCACTCCAAAGAAGAGCCAACTCAAGCAGCACCTGCACAAGCTAATACAACATTGCAAGGAACAGCAAGGGGTGAGGACAGCGAAGACCTGGCCAGGAAATTGGAAAAGGCCCAGCATCGCATTGAAGAATCGTGGGTGTCCATGGATGCATGCACGAGGCAGGACCAAATGAGTGTACCATAGTAGTATGTACTGTTTGGTCCACAAAAGGCTTCATCACCATCCGAGATGCCTGTTGCGATTTCTTTCCCATGACCATCGACATAGGTACATTTGGAGAAGAAGACAGAAGGAAAAGCAACACATGTGCAAGCGTATTTGCAATGTTGTTGCAGAAATGCTCGACTGCACCCACACTATGCTGCACAATGCTAGGTACACTACATGACCAAAAGTATGAGGACACCCCTTCTAATTGATGGATTCAGCTATTTCAGCCACACCCATTGCCGACAGGTATATATAATCAAGCACACAGCCATGCAATCTCCATAGACAAACATTGGCAGTAGAATGGGCTGTACTGAAGAGCTCAGTAACTTTCAACGTGGCACAATCATAGGATGCCACCTTTACAACAAGTCAGTTAGTCAAATTTCTGCCCTGCTAGAGCTGCCTCGGTCAACTGTACATGCTGTTATTGTGAAGTGGAAATGTCTAGAAGCAACAACAGCTCAGCCGTGAAGTGGTAGGCCACACAAGCTCACACAACTTCACCGCCGAGTGCTGAAGCGCGTAGCGCCTAAAAATCGTCTATCCTCATTGCAATACTCACTACCGAGTCCAAAACTGCCTATGGAAGCAACGTCAGCACAACAACTGTTCGTCGGGAGCTTAATGAAATGGGTTTCCATGGATGAGCAGCCGCACACAAGCCTAAGATCACCATGCGCAATGCCAAGCGTTGGCTGGAGTGGTGTAAAGTCACCGCCATTGGACTCTGGAGCAGTGGAAACGCGTTCTCTGGAGTGATGAATCATGCTTCACCATCTGGCAGTCTGACAGATGAATCTGGGTTTGGCGGATGCCAGGAGGACGCTACTTGCTCAAATGCATAGTGCCAACTGTAAGGTTTGGTGGAGGAGGAATAATGGTCTGGGGCTGTTTTTCATGGTTCGGGCTCAGCCACTTAGTTTCAGTGAAGGGAAATCTTAACGCTACAGCATACAATGACATTCTAGACGATTGTGTGCTTCCAACTTTGTGGCAACAGTTTGGGGAAGGCCCTTTCCTGTTTCAGCATGACAATGCCACCATGGACAAAGCGAGGTCCACACAGAAATGGTTTGTCAAGATCGGTGTAGATGAACTTGACTGGTCTGCACAGAGCCCTGACCTCAACCACATCGAACACCTTTGGGATGAATTGGAACACCGACTCAGAGCCAGGCCTAATCTCCCAACATCAGTTCCTGACCTCACTAATGCTCTTGCGGCTGAATGGAAGCAAATCCCTGCAGCAATGTTCTAACATCTCGTGGAAAGCTTTACCAGAAGAGTGGAGGCTGTTATAGCAGCAAAGGCGGGAAACAAGTCAATATTATTGCCCATGAATTTGGAATGAGATGTGTGATGTGCGGGTGTACTTTTGATCAATACTATTATTGTGATTGTGATATGTGATACACATCACACATGTGATACATGTGATATGTGATACACACGTGATACACATGTGATACACATGTGATATGTGTGATTATGTGATTGTGATACACAATACTATTATTGTGTACGATCAATACTTTTGATCATGTAGTGTACATACCACCAACGCCAACGCTTTTTTGCCCTCCACTTTGCATATGCTACGAAAAGAGGTGCCAGCACAAGCATGCATGCGCATGCTCATAGGGGAAGATTGTGAGCTGGAACAGCTGAAGCACCAACCCACAAGGTTGTAGGAGGTACCAGCAGCAACAAGCAACACTGGCCTCGTGCATGCATGCTACAAGCAGATACAAGTCTACTCCATGTAGTGGGGGTCTTGGTGCCGTTTTTCCCACGTCCGCTGTAGTGCAGTCCGGTGTTCCCGCAGATGTAGAGCACTGTTCCAGATCACGATAGGTTGATCCTTTTCCTTTGTAGTTGTGGTAGCTGAGTTGGAACCTGCTGCTGTTTCAGTTTGGGTTGCAGGGTGGAGAGAACAAGCAGCCCAGGTCACTGCGGCCACCTTCCAATAACTTAAGTGCGCCGAGAGCTATACACACCCCTTGTTGGGTCTGCTCGACCATTTGCCCCATTTGTTGAAGAGTGCTCCGCATTTTCCATACTTTTTTTTTTTTTTTGCATACAAAATCGAGGCTTGTGTGAGAGCTAACGGTAATCACACAAAAAAAAAATGGACG
This sequence comes from Myxine glutinosa, assembly GCF_964187855.1. NCBI lineage: Eukaryota > Metazoa > Chordata > Myxini > Myxiniformes > Myxinidae > Myxine > Myxine glutinosa. Next base: position 115,509,646 of record NC_136268.1, on the reverse strand, counting down.
CACAAAACATACAATAAAGGGAGCGGGAGACAGGATGGGGAGAGAGAGGGAAGCACACAAGTACAACAGCAGAGAACAGGGACAATGGAAGATCTGTGGGAGGGAGAGGGCTTGGGGTGAGGAGGCATGGGAAGGGGGGGGGGGTGGATGGTGGGTGGGTGGGGTATAAAACACATGGACACTGCTCTGAGACTTCCAGGAAAATAAGTTGGTATTTCAAAAAAGTGGATCTGGGGTGAATTAACGGGGGTAGAAGAGATCAAGGTTTTGGATGGGGGAAGATAAGAGGTGGTGGTGAACAGCTATTTTAAAGACATGGAGGGAGGAGTGGGATTGAAGGGAGTGGGGGGGTTTGTTTCAGAGGCGGGAGAAAAGGGGAATGAAGGAGTGAAGGTGAGCAGAGAGTCTTGATTTTGGCAATTTCACCAGAATAGGGTTGCTGGCAGATCTTGCGCGACCTGCAGCAGTATTTGGGGGACAGAACACAGACAGGGCTGGGGGCTAGGCCAGAGAGGAGTCGGTAGAAGACAGAAAGACCACCAACCTGCCTGCGGTGAGTGAGTGAAACGCCCTCACAATCAGCTTCATCGCGGGAGATTTCAATGATTCTGAAAGCTTTGGTTTCAACGGCGTGAAGACGAGCAAGGTGTGAGGCAGGAGCACCGGCCCAGAGGGGAGAACAGTATTGCATTGAGCTGCGGATGAAAGCCTTGTATGTGGTGAGGAGCTCAGGTGTGCCAAGGAAGGACTTCACACGACGGAGGATGCCCAGTCGGCGACTGGGTTTGGAGGCCAGCTTGGAAATGTGGATTGTTGGAGTGAAATGTGGAGGATTGTTGAGAAAGTAGATGGGAGGGTTGTCCAGTCGGTCTTTTCGGAGAGACATTGTAAGAGTGTGAGATTTGTCAGGATTGAAAGACAGGTTCCACTTGATTGACCAGTCTGTGTTTTTGTAACTTCTTCCAGTTTTTTTTTCTTCCAGTAACATTTTGAAACTACTTCCACTGCAACTTCTTCCAGTTCTTCTTGCAGTTCTTGCTGCTCCTGCAACTAACTGTTCCCCCAGCAGCAGGCGCTTCACTCTTGCCCCAGCTGCTGCTACAGTGATGCTACAGCAAACCAAGCATTGCCAAAGCACTTTCCTGCGTCTACATAGCATTGTGCAGCATTGCACAGCATTTTCCCGGGTTTGCGTGGCACTTTCCTCGTTGCACATTTAGACATTTGTTGGCAATATTGGAATACAGTGGGCATGACAAGGAAAGAAGCTGCCTGCCATTCTGAAGGATGAGAAATTATACAACAGACAGTGGAATTATCAGCAAAGAGACATGCAGGACTTGTAGCCTTGAGATTGTCCATGCTTGGCTACAATCTTTTGTCTGACCTCCTTGGACCATTCTCTGGATTTCTTTCTTTTCTCCATGCTCATTGCGGTGCACACAGTGACACAAAACAGCAGAATGACTCCTTTTCTCCATTCAAACTGGCTGAATGAGTGATTTTTATATTGCAGGCACCTGCAACTCACCACAGGCGAGTTCAATTCCAAAGTAAAGGAGAATCACCTTCTTCAAATCTAATTATTTCCAACAACTTCTAAATGGTGCCAATAATATTGTCCGTGAATTTTAGGATTTCTGTGTGGAATAAGCTAAGATTTCGTCATGTTTTCAGCTTTTTTTGGTTTTGTTCCACTGCAAAGCAAACAAATACATTTGTGAATACCAAAATATTTTTTAATTTCAGCAATTTTTCTGGAAGAAATGGTGCATTATTTGAAAAAAGTGCAAGGGTTCCAATATTTTTGGCTTCGACTGTATATACCCCTCAATCAGATGAATATTCCTCAGTCAATCCCTCAATCCTGTGATTATAAACGTTATGTTTAAGTTAGAGGTTCCACATACTGGGCTCACTATCCATCTGTATTGTTGTTAAAGGTCGAGAGTTTTACCTTTGTCTCTGCAGCGCGCACGACCTTACACGCTGGGAGGTCTTCGGAAGTTGTTACAAGCTCCTCCGAACAGGCATCGAGAGTGGAGACATACCAGAGCAGGTCTGGCTTTTTTAAGCACTTTGGTTCGTGAATCGGTACTGATGTGCTTCTTCGCATCATTGGTGGTGGCACCTTTGCATCATCCATGTGGCATGGCTCCAACCAGTGCACTCATCCTCTTGCAGTTCACCCTGCTGTAGCATTTATAGCGATGGCAATTGCCTTGTCAGCACATGAATTTGATTCGCATGCATTCAACCCTCTTTATAAGTCTGTTCTGAATAAGTGAGAAAGGTTTTGTTTCTACAATCTGTCTTCATTGCCTGTATCCTTCTCCCCGTGCTGTCCCCATGACAGGTGGTCGTGCACGCTCTGCAGTGCACTCACTACATCATCCTCTGGCAACTGGGAAAGCTGTCTGACAGTTATCCCACCAAGGTGCTACCATCTCACCTCTGCTGCTCGCGCTCGGCTCAGTGCCCATGATTATTCTTGTTATGACCTTTACTAGGGATCCTAGGCTCATGGAGGAGCTTGTTCTGTATGTAATGCAAAGATGGCAGAAAATGATTGAATGAATGAATGAAATGATCGTTTTGAGGCCATTTTTCCCCGCTAGAGCGGGGGTTAGCCTTGCGGGCCCCATGACCTCATGGTTCGCTGTTTTGAGGCAATGTTTTTATGGCCGGATGCCCTTTCTGACGCCAACCCTTGGTCGCCTCTTACGATGAGCAGGGATACGGTGTACCTATTCTAAACCGGGGTACACACCGGGATCATTCATCCCAGCAAGCTGGTATTCAATTTGCTGACCTCGGAAGGGATGACTGGCTGAGTCAACCCCCCTTGGTGTTAATTCAGTGGTCGACCGGGATTCGAACTCAGGATCCTAGGATCCCAAGCCGGCACCCGAACCACTCAACACCAGGCTCAAAAAGATGGTAGAAAATGAACACGTCAATTTCGTGTAGACCGTGTTCAATTTTTAATCCAAAATCTGATCCAAATGGGGTACGAGTTCAGATGGAAATCTCCAACGGGCCGTCCCAAATTGCACATCTCCTATGTTACTGCTCTTGCCTGCTTCATGTTGGAGTCATGCTTGCTATATCATGAACCACTCTCATCTGACAGTTCTTTGTTGTGCCTGTGAAGCATGACCAGGAACATCATGTAGCCGTCCGGTGTAGGTTGGACCAAATCCCTCCCTATACAGACCAGTTGGTTCTCACCTTTGTTGGTTAGTTCTTTATCCTCGTCTGTCATACGAGTGGAGTGGGAATACGCACGATGTTGCTCATCCTTCATTTAGTGCAACCTGATGATGAGCCTTGCACTTGTAATCACAGTTAATCTGATCAAGCACAGACGAGGATCTTGTTAAAAAAAATTGTGTGTGGAACTCGATCCACCTCAGTTAACCTGTGCCACGAAACTCTTCCTGAGAGAGTCCTGATTGTACCTTTACAGGAGGAGTTTCTCATACTGAAGCGGCAAGTGAAAATATTCTGCCAACTCTGCCAGCATTATCTCACCAGTGTGAACATGGCGGTAAAAGAACAGGTACATAATCGCAATCGCATAACATTGAGATGTTAACTCGCATTACTGCCTCAAAGGTTTGCTTCACTCGCCATGAATCGGCCATGATTATAATATTGTTGCATATGAGACATGAAGGATGAACCATTATGGTGTGGTGGGGGTTTTAATGAGGTGTGCCACATGTTTAACCAACTTTGGCATGACGGTTTACATGTGTACTTCTTCTTCTTCTTAAGTCGGCTCTTTGGCCAAACTCAGATGATATTGATCCTCAGCTTCCAAGCCTCTAGGTCTAGATGGAGTGTTGCTGTGTGCAGTTCCTCTTGCTCCAGGCCCGTATCTTTCAACTTGTTGACTTGGTTGAGAGCTGGTCTGCACAGCTTCGGCTTTCTATGTTTAGACGTCCACAGTACAAGATTGGAAACAGGTTCGTTCTGCGGTGTTAGCAATGCCCAACAATCTTGAGACATCTTCTAATTTTAGCCAACAACCTTGGAAGAGAACCATACAGCTATGTTTGTCCTATGCTCCGGGTTGATGGACATTGAAAGCTCAACAAAGAAGTCGAGTACAGCATCCATCAAGTCCCTTCTCGTAGGTCGCAGTGAAGGTGCATTGCATTCTTCACTTCCATGAAGCAGGACGGTCTCAACTGCTTCTATGAATAGTCAACCCTTGATACAGCGAGAGAGTGTTGGCCTCTATGTTTTTGAACGTTTGTTGCATTCTCTCCATGCGGCAGCTTTTCTTTGTTTGGAATCCTGCGTAGTTGAGTTAACTCAGGAACAAAGATACTTGAAGTCATTCACTGTCAAGTTTTATTTCATCACTTGATAAGATTGAGGGTTCGCTCAAATGGTTGAATGCTATCACTAGTTTTATTAATCTTAAAAAGTCGAAATTGGAGTGGGAAAAGGTCAAACCTTCTGCCATATTTGTGCCACATCAACATATTTCTCCATTGTACAAATACTGTATGTATTGTATTGTATCTATGTATGTATTGTACAAATATTGTATGTCTTAAAAATAACGTTTGATTTCAGTAACTAACTTTCATGGAATGGATTTGTAATTAGGAATATTGATCTTGGCCTAAAAACAGGAAAAGTCACATTGTAAAAGGAAGAAACCTGCTTGATCCATTGGCGTGCTGAAATACACCCCCAGCTGAACTACACTCCAGATACTCCCCACAACAAAAAGATAAACTGTCAAATGGATAATAGAGGATAGGGGGAAGTAAAAAAATTACAGTTATATATATATATAGGAGTCAATAGAAGAAGTCAATAGAAGTCAATCTTCTATGGCTGAGCTGAATTATAGAAGTCAGTCTTTTACGGCCGTGAGTAAAAGCTGAATTATAGTAGTAAATTCATTCAAAAAGAACCCGGGCAACGCCGGGTGCTTTCGGCTAGTATTTATATCTATTTATATTTATTTATTTATTTATATATTTATATATATATATATATTTATATTTATATTTATTTATATATATTTTTGTATATATATATATGTATGTATGTATATGTATATATATATATATATATATATATATATATATATATATATATATATATATATATATATGACTCCATGGTAAGATCTCCAACGTTTAATTGAACAAACAATGACTCAACGTTTCGATTAACAACATGTGAAGCCACACGCCTCCGTTAATCTTCCTCAAGAGTGATAAAATCATCTCAACATCCCCTTATATGCAAAGTGGGCGGGGTATATGCAAAGTGGGGTGGGCAAAGCTGGACAGCCAATGAAACCGTATCACACCGCTCTCGTGAACGGAGACGTTATTGACCAAATTCAAAAATCAACCGCATATTAACGGCTTAAAATAATCCTGTAAGCAATGCTGGATTATAACTCAAGTCTTTAGAAAATCAGGAACAATAATTACATTTAATTAAAAGTTAAACTTGTAAACATTTAAATTGTAAATTAAATTAAAACTGCAAATATATTAAAACTTGAGTTATAATCCAGCATTGCTTACAGGATTATTTTCAGCCGTTAATATGCGGTTGATTTTTGAATTTGGTCAATAACGTCTCCGTTCACGAGAGCGGTGTGATACGGTTTCATTGGCTGTCCAGCATTGCCCACCCCACTTTGCATATACCCCGCCCACTGTGCATATAAGGGGATGTTGAGATGATTTTATCACTCTTGAGGAAGATTAACGGAGGCGTGTGGCTTCACATGTTGTTAATCGAAACGTTGAGTCATTGTTTGTTCAATTAAAGGTTGGAGATCTTACCATGGAGTCATTTGGATTTACTCCCAACCGCAAATCTTTGCTTATATATATATATATATATATATGTATATTGTATATGTATATGTATACGTAATGTATTGTTGGCAATTTTTTGCATTTGGCACAATGGAATGTTTTTTTAATGGAAACAATATGTTCGCCTTGATCAGCATTTGTTGATGCTGGGGCAGTTTATAAGCTGCAAATTGTTTAAATAATGTTGTTATCCCCATACCCATGTTTCCTCGTACCACAGGCATTCACCTTGCTCTGCGATACCCTCATGATATTCAGCCACCAGATTATGTCTGGAGGGCGGGATAACTTCATGCCGCTTGTATATTCGCCGGATATGCCCTTGCAGCAAGAGCTCCTTGGTTTCGTCATGGACCACGTGTTCATCGAGCAGGACGACGAAAGCATGGGTGTGCAAATGACAAATTATCACTGTGATTTCACATGTCGTGTGCCTGAAAGTAGAAGTCAGTAGGACAGAGTGAACTCTGAATTTTAAAATGCTTCGGAAGATCTTAGGAAAAAATAACTGGACATTTCCCCCACTTATTTAATCGTCTGCAGACGGAGATGAAGAGGATGAAGCAAATAAGATTGAGGCTCTCCATAAGCGGCGTAACCTGCTCGCTGGATTCTGCAAGCTCATTGTCTACAATGTTGTGGACATGAGCTCTGGAGCCGACATTTTTAAACATTATATGAAGGTGAGAAACATTTGCATGCGCACGTGTCGGGGAGAAAAGGTTGAAGTTGCTGATGAACAGATCTGTGTTAGATCCCAAAATGGGTATAAACTAGGCAGAGGGTGCACGAAGGACATGCTGGCTATCGATGAAAATTGTGTCGGTGAGCCGGTTCTTTGGGGAGGTGTTCGACCGTGCCCTGACTCCTTCTCAATTCCGACAATGCAGTATTACAATGATTATGGAGACATTATCAAGGAAACCTTGAGCAAAACACGGCAAACGGACAAGATCCAATGTGCCAAGACCCTCATCCTCAGTCTTCAACAGGTGAGAACGCAACAGTTTTCTACATCTACACAAGATCTTCAAAATATTTTACATTCCTCACGTTTTCTTTTCTCGCCTATTGTACTCCTCTTGGGGTAGCTCTTCCACGAGCTGCTGCAAGAGACGGGCAGCTTGGTGGAACGTTCCTCCTCGGCGTTCAATGCCATCAAGGAGCTTGCGCGTCGTTTCTCACTCACCTTTGGCCTCGACCAGCAGAAAACCCGTGAAGCTGTCGCGGCCTTGCACAAGTGCGTACACTTCCTAGCATGTTGGCACTGTGCATCCATTTTTCTTGCTCTTATGCACACACAAACATATGCATGCCGTGTCTTTGTATATTCAGCCTTGATTTGATAAATGCTGCAAGCCGACCTGAAGGACAATTTTGATTCTTTGCTGAGCCAGGCATCGCACTGTTTGCAGAAAGTTTGCATCGCACTGTTTTGGCATTTGTGTATCTTGATCTGTAGGAAATGACAAAATCGCAGCAGTGGTGCTTGCATCAACCATATAAAATATATATAGTGTATTGAACCGACTTTGCTTGCTTGATGCAAACTCCGCCCCTCTCCACATTAAGATGGGGCGGAGCAGGAGCAAATTTCAGGCAAACATACATGCACTTTCCAACCTCTGCCCCTCTCCTCACCAAGATGGGGCAGAGCAGGAGCAAATTTCAGGCAAACATACATTCACTTTCCAACCTCTGCCCCTCTCCTCACAAATATGGGGCAGAGCAGGAGCAAATTTCAGGCAAACATGCATGCACATTCCAAGCTCCTCCCCTCCCCTCAACAAGATGGGGCGGAGCAGGAGCAAATTTTTGGCAAACATGCACACACATTCCAAGCTCTGCCCCTTTCTTCACTAAGATGGGGCAGAGTAGGAGCAAATTTCAGGCAAACAATCCAAACATGCATGCACATTCCAAGCTCTGCCCCTCTCCTCACCAATATGGGGTGGAGTATGAGCAAATTTCAGGCAAACATTCATGCACATTCCAAGCTCTGCCCCTTTCCTCACCAATATGGGGTGGAGTATGGGCAAATTTTTGGCAAACATGCACACACATTCCAAGCTCTGCCCCTTTCCTCACTAAGATGGGGCAGATTAGGAGCAAATTTCAGGCAAACATGCATGCACATTCCAAGCTCCACCCCTCTCCTCACCAATATGGGGTGGAGTATGAGCAAATTTTAGGCAAACATGCACACACATTCCAAGCTCTGCCCTTTTCCTCACCAATATGGGGTGGAGTATGGGCAAATTTTAGGCAAACATGCACACACATTCCAAGCTCTGCCCCTTTCCTCACTAAGATGGGGCAGATTAGGAGCAAATTTCAGGCAAACATGCATGCACATTCCAAGCTCCACCCCTCTCCTCACCAATATGGGGTGGAGTATGAGCAAATTTTAGGCAAACATGCACACACATTCCAAGCTCTGCCCTTTTCCTCACCAATATGGGGTGGAGTATGGGCAAATTTTAGGCAAACATGCACACACGTTCCAAGCTCTGCCCCTTTCCTCACTAAGATGGGGCAGAGTAGGAGCAAATTTCAGGCAAACATGCATGCACATTCCAAGCTCCGCCCCTCTCCTCACCAATATGGGGTGGAGCAGGAGCAAATTTCAGGCAAACATGCATGCACATTCCAAGCTCCTCCCCTCCCCTCAACAAGATGGGGCAGAGTAGGAGCAAATTTCAGGCAAACATGCATGCACATTCCAAGCTCCGCCCCTCTCCTCACTAATATGGGGTGGAGCAGGAGCAAATTTCAGGCAAACATGCATGCACATTCCAAGCTCCTCCCCTCCCCTCAACAAGATGGGGCGGAGCAGGAGCAAATTTTTGGCAAACATGCACACACATTCCAAGCTCTGCCCCTTTCTTCACTAAGATGGGGCAGAGTAGGAGCAAATTTCAGGCAAACAATCCAAACATGCATGCACATTCCAAGCTCTGCCCCTCTCCTCACCAATATGGGGTGGAGTATGAGCAAATTTCAGGCAAACATTCATGCACATTCCAAGCTCCGCCCCTCTCCTCACCAATATGGGGTGGAGTATGGGCAAATTTTTGGCAAACATGCACACACATTCCAAGCTCCGCCCCTCTCCTCACCAATATGGGGCAGAGTAGGAGCAAATTTCAGGCAAACATGCATGCACATTCCAAGCTCCACCCCTCTCCTCACCAATATGGGGTGGAGTATGGGCAAATTTTTGGCAAACATGCACACACATTCCAAGCTCTGCCCCTTTCCTCACTAAGATGCGGCAGAGTAGGAGCAAATTTCAGGCAAACATGCATGCACATTCCAAGGTCCACCCCTCTCCTCACCAATATGGGGTGGAGTATGGGCAAATTTTAGGCAAACATGCACACACGTTCCAAGCTCTGCCCCTTTCCTCACTAAGATGGGGCAGAGTAGGAGCAAATTTCAGGCAAACATGCACACACGTTCCAAGCTTTGCTGCTCCTCCTCACAAAGATGGGGACGGAGGGTGTGTTTTATTTTTTAGTGCCGGTATTATAGATAAATAAGTTTACTGACCGAGGATCACATACCCTTCTTGTGCCACGCACAATGTCCGTACATGGAAATGGCCACTCCATCGCACTAATCACCACATAGGCCTACAATTTCTGGACAAAGTCAGTGTATTTGTCTATTAAGTACATGCTTAATTGCCTGTGTCGTGGTTGTGTCTATTACTCAATTATTTTGTTGAAATAATTATTCATTCCTTCGTTTCATTGAAGTTGAACTTTCTATAAAATAGCTCGTTAATAAAACAAACCAATCAAGGTGGATTCAAATGGACACGAGATGTGCTGCGAGCGTCGGGTGGTGAGTTTCATCACGCCAGGCGAGTATCACATTGGGCAGTCGTAACGACTGCGTTTGGATATCGATCATTATAGCATTGAGCGTTGCGGAAAGGCCACGGACATTGCCTCGAGTGATTGGCCGAGCGGACGGGGGAAATCCCGCGTGGCAAACCTGCACTCGTTTGGCAGTTTATAATTTATTTGACCAGGATATTTGTTTGTTGACATTTTTAGATGCTGATTTAAAGGGCCATACTCTGGCCTTCTCTTTAGTCCGTTGTAAAAACTTTATGGGAAAGCTTGATTATTTTCATTTTCCAGACCCATGTTGAAGTGTTCCAAATCACCTCTGTCACGCTCCCTACCCTAGAGATGGCATTGATTATACATTTAAAGATCCAAATCCCAATGGCCCGTCCTTCCCTCCTCCGAACCTGGCATTCCTTGACATCCTCAGCGAGTTCTCGTCCAAACTGCTCCGACAGGATAAGCGCACCGTGTAGGTCCCTCTTCTGATTTCCTCGCATTCGATGGACTTGCCTAAACACCTGTTCCTTTAATGCCTGGTTTCCTTCATTCATTCTTTTCTAATCCCCACCAAGCACTGAACTCCACCCTCATTCACTTGTCCTTCGTATCCCTTTTTTGTAACATGACCTCCACAGTCATACCTACCTAGAGAAGTTCCTCGTGGACTTGATGGCCGAGAGGCGAGAGGACGTCTGGCTCCCATTAATCGCCTACCGTAATTCGCTGCTAACTGGCATCACCGACGATGACCGCATGTCGGTCACGAGCGGCGGCAGCAGCAAGGGCTCAGCTGCACGCAACCGAAGGGACAAGGCCATGTGTGCTCGACGCCGACAGAACGATGGCAAGTTTATTTATTTATTACTGCACATCATTTTTTGGACTGTATTCCTGACACGATCTGAACAATTTGTACCTTCCTTATGTAACCACTCTTCCCGGTCGATCGCTGAATTAACACCAGGGGGGTTGACTCAGCCTGTCATCCTTCCGAGGTCGGCTAATTGAGGACCAGTTCACTGGTAATTCCCTGCTTGTCGTAAAAGGCGACAAAAAGGGTTGGCGGCAGGAAGGGCATCCGGCCGTAAAACATTGCTTCAAAAAGGGGACCGAAAAACAACAACAACCACGGTCCCCGAAAAAGGCCAACCCCCGCTTGTGGGGAAAAATGGCCTCTAAAGGTGTTTTTTTTTTTTATGTAACCACTCATCGCTTTGGTAATCGTCGCGTTTGTTTCTCCCGATGGCTTCTTAACGGGTCAGACGAGAGCAGCGAAGGTTCATGGGTCGGCAGGGACGAACCTCTGCACACCCCAGCACCATTCCCGGGAGTTCCTTTGGCCGCCGGTGCGCTACGGGAGGTACCGCCCCCATGTCGGGAAGAACACGGCACTTATGGAGAGGAGCACGAGGGCTCCGAAAACAGCTCTGACATGGACTACATAGCAAAGTATTTATTCTTATTTTTTGCTGGAATCTGTCTGACTGTGTTTGTGTCGTCATTCATTCGTTCTTTGTTTCACGGCCATTTAATCTGCATTGCTTTGCTCATTTGTATTTACTGGTATTATCCACTCCATGTCTATCGTTAACTATTGTGCCAATACTCCCTCCCTGCTCGATGTCCTGCTTTTCCTTCGCGTGATGGATGAATGGTTGTGTGTCCTTTCAGTAATAGTAACACCCATTCCCTCAGGAAGTGAAAAAATATGTCAATACCAGCTCCCTCCAACAGGGGCTGGTAGTTAAGCCAATTGCACTATTCGTCGTGTACAGGCGAAAATCGCAAGTCGTCTTCACATTGACGACGGCGTGAGGGGTGGGAGGAGAGTCGGCAGGACATTGAGGGGGGAATTTTTTTTAGCCCATGACCTGACCCTTGGTACCTTGAGCACATGTGCAAAATTTGATGGGAGATTGGCCCAGCTGTTTTTGAATCTAAAATGATGAGACTATGTACATACATACATACAAACATACATACATACATACATACATACATACATACATACATATATACATACATACATACATACATACTATATATACATACATACATACATACATATATACATACATACATACATACATACTATATATACATACATACATACATACATACATACATACATACATACATACATACATACATACTATATATACATACATACATACATATATACATACATACATACATACATACATACTATATATACATACATACATACATACATACATACATACATACATACATACATACTATATATACATACATACATACATATATACATACATACATACATACATACATACATACTATATATACATACATACATACATATATACATACATACATACATACATACATACATACTATATATACATACATACATACATACATACATATATATATATACATACATACATACATACATACATACATACATACATACATACATACATACATACTATATATACATACATACATACATATATACATACATACATACATACATACATTCACACTTTCACACATGCATACACACACACACAAACACATACACACATGCATATACATACATACATACATTCACACATACATACATGCATAATTCACACATACATACATGCATGCGTAATTCACACTTACATTCACAGTCCAGTCCAACCCTGGTGTTGAACTAGCGGTTAGGGTGCCGGCTTGGGATCCTAGGATCCTGGGTTCGAATCCCGGTCGATGGCTGAATTAACGCCAGGGGGGTTGACTCAGCCTGTCATCCTTCCGAGGTCGGCAAATTGAGTACCAGTTCACTGGTAATTCCCTGTTTGTCGTTAAAGGCGGCAAACAGGGTTGGCGTCAGGAAGGGCATCCGGCCGTAAAACATTGCTTCAAAAAGGGGACCAAAAAACAACAACAACCACGGTTCCCGAAAAAGGCCAACCCCCGCTTTGCGGGGGAAAATGGCCTCTAAAGGTGGTTATGTTTTATATTATATTCACACTTACATGCATACATTCACACATACACTCACATACACGCACACATACAGTGAATTGTTTTATTTTAGTATGCTCACAATGGAAAGTATATCATTCTCACATCGATTTTGCCCATTCCCCTCCAGCTCTCAGATGGCCTGGATTGAAGCACAGCGTGCTGGTGGGGATGATGCGAAAAGGAGAGAGCGCTCCGTCATAAGTTACGCGAAACCCAACAGCCGACAGCCTGTGTAAGCTGTCACTGCAATCCCAGCAACTTGTGCTGACTGGCTACACACATGGTCACTACCTGTGTAAATAGGGATTCGCCACTAATGTTTAGATATATTTTTCTTCCACTGCACTGTGCATACTGCAAAATCTATCCATTTGTATTCCTGTTGCACCATCCCATTCTTCATATTGGTTTATGCGGCCCAGGCGGGTTGCATGGACCGTATCCTACCTGCTCCCGTTGTCCACGAAGAGGCACCGGAGCCCCACATGGGTTCCGCGGACATGATTCTACCAGCTCCCAATGTCTGTGAAGATACCCTAGGGACCCGGGCTGCAAAACTCCACCATTTATTATTTCCTTTCCACCATCCCCCCTTTTTTTGTTGGTAGCTTAGAGGGTGTTACGATCGGAGACCGCTAGAATTTTTGGTCCTGTGGGCGCAGTGTGATTCGGTGCAAACTGTATGCAGACCCAGGGGCCCCAACCTTATGGAGGAAGATGAGGAGCCAATTGTGGAGGACGTGATGATGTCTTCGGAGGGGCGCCTTGAAGACCTCAATGAGGGAATGGCATACTTCGATGATACAATCGACATTGACTTGGTGAGTAATGAATATGGTCAGACCTCTGTGTTATGTGCTGAGGGTGAATGTGCAAGAAACTGAACTGCAGTTTCTTGTCATTTGATTAAATTTTGTACTTTATAGACAGAATTGAAGGTTCATGGATATTATTGTTTTTCTCCTTACAAATTAAACAACAGCAAATGTTTTCATTAACAATATTTTTTTTGAGTGTGCTCATTCGGAAATATTCTCTATTTGACTTTGATATATTTAATGTAAGAGATGAAACTTTGTGTGTGTACATTTAAGAGATATTTTATGTGTTCGGATCTGCACCATTCTGATATAATATTTTTGGGCCCATCATAAGTTGTCGAGTTCATCGGGGTCAACCACATTGTCTCGACTCTAGACTATTACCATGTGGAGACCAGAGTGGGTGGGGCAGTCAGGTCATTCCCCTCAGCCACCATACCTACCCATTCACTTGATCAGTTAGCTTTGTACCCAGCAAAGGGAGCTCGATATACATCACATTTGTCAAATTCGTATCCAGACATTAATAAATACATTTCTTCCTCGCTCCACTGATGCCGTGAAATTATGAACCAGAACTGCTTAATCGTTTCTATTGAAAATCAAATTTACTTCAAACAATTTTACATGTGTGTTTGTGTGTGTGTTTGTGTGTTTGTGTGTGTGTGTGTGTACATATATATATATATATATATATATATATATATATATATATATATATATATATATATATATATATATATATATATATATATATATATATATATATATATATATATATATATAGATAGATAGATAGATAGATAGATAGATAGATAGATAGATAGATAGATAGATAGATAGATAGATAGATAGATAGATGGATAGATAGATAGATAGATAGTTTTTTTTTTTTTTTTTAATGTATATTGTTAGGAATTTTGGGTAGAATGGTATATGGATTCAGGTAGATCTGTATAGGTAGTGTGCTCCGATTCTTGTGATAGGGAACCCCACATGTAATTTTGTTTAGGTGGTTTGTTCACGTAAGTGTATATTTGTGGTCATATGAGGATGGCCTTGTGCTAACTAGAGGAGGGATTATGTTGATTGCCCTGTTCGTGAGACCTGTGATTTATCCTTCGTCCCGTATGGCAACACACTAGACACGTAGAGCAGGAAAGGCCCAACAGCACACACGTATTAATTAAATCTCACCCCACCCCCCCCCCCCCCACCTCCCCCACAATAAAACTCACCGGAAGAAGAGTAGTGCAGGCAGGAAGCGCCCACGCATTGTGCCAGCATGGTGATAAAACATCGAGCAAGCAGGCAATAGACACGCCCAAAGGGGCAGCGATTGGACGAGACACCACCAATAGGGAGACGAGGCAGGATGAAGCCCGCCGATTGGTAGAGGGAGGGGCAAGAAGCTTCCCCGGATTGGTGGAAGGAATGCCGAGAAGGAAGCAGAGAACCGATTGGCGAAGACCACGGAGGACGTGAGAGGTGAGCAAGAAGCGACGCGCGGATTGGAGGAGAAGTGCCGGTGACGTCCCGAGACGGCCAATAAAGGAACTGGCTGGCCGGCATTTTGCCCTTCTTGTTCTGGACCTTCTCCCTGCGCTTTATGTTGCCCCTTGTGTTCTTGACCCTGGACCCTTGCTTGTTGGGTGACGACGGACGGTGGAGAGACGGTGGAGCGCTGACGATTCTCCTCCCCTGCATTCACGTGCGAGTGACGAGCATACAAGTGAGGCTTGCCGCTGCAGCGTACGCTGGCTTAGCAGCGCTGAACAAGAGGTTCGCGCCAATGACCGGGCGGCCTTCCTCCCACCAACACCGGAGCCACGTCCGGACTGCGTGCTCGAGCCTGACTATCCCTGACACACCCAAGGGAGCTTGGGGGATGAGGTGAGTAGGTCGGTTGATGAGGTTGAGGTGACCGAGGGGACCCTCAGCACGAACACCAATTGGGAACAAGAGGCTCCGAAACTGGATACCCAGCAGGGGGAGTGTTTTGGCTCCGAGCTGGATTTGGGCATGGGAGAGTCGGGAGATAGAGCCTTGGAGTATCTGGTCCCCGTAGGGAATTTGGAACAGCTGCAGGGAGGGGCAGAACAACCTGAGGAAGGGGTTGTTACCTGCAGCTGCGGTTTGGCATGGAAGATTAAAAATTTTAAATGGAAAAAGAAATTTATATTTAAATGGGAATTTGATTTGGAACAGCCTTGGGGGGAGTGTGTCCCTGGGCTGCGGAACCTGGACCAGGAGAGGTCATTGGTGTCAGCCTCGGGGAAAAGGTGCCCCTTTCCAAATGGGATGATGACAGCCATCTGGGGGGCTGTGCTGGCGAGATTTGGACGTGGGGTCCGACAATTGGTGTCATGGTACGACCTGGGCCCCACGGGGGGGGACTGGTGGAGTGTGGCGTCCCTTGTCCATTGGGGCGCCGCCCGAGAGTGTGTCTCGGGCCGGCAGGGTCACCGGACCCTGGTGGGGGCTAAGACCTCTGGGGGGTCCGAGGTGGTTTCTCACAGGCCTGGGATGGTGTATATGAGGACCACTAGGGGGAGGTGTTGTGGGTCGCGCCTTGGTGGCGGCACCGCGGACGGCCAACATGGGCCTGATGTGGTGACCGCCTGGGCATGCGGCCTGACAGCCTCTCCCTGAGACTCTGGTACAGCCAGCATATGATGACCTGCCATGCTGTGCTGGTCTATGGATGCGGGTCGAACCACATGGACAGGAATGCTATCGCCCACCGGACAACCATTGGGGCATCTGTGGAACGTGATGGTGTGAGAATGATCTTCCACAGATGTTTCGTTTTGATTTGTGGACTCTCGGCTTGGGAAGGGAGCCATGGGTTTGATTAATCTGGAATGTGTAACGAGCCGAGCATATGGGCCATGCTCGGCTGGCATGTGTATGGTGGAGCACCCTTCTTTGGTGAGATTAGTAAAATGTGAAAAATATTTGGCATGGGTAATCTGTGGGTTAGATGCAAATTTAAGGGTGAATTTTGAGAGGCCATGGTGGACACTGACAGTAGTGGCACCATTATTGATTCAGGTGTGTTAGACCAAAGTGTTGGAGGCTGGGATAAAAATTGATAGGTTAGCAGGACACAGCCTTCAACTGGTTACGGAGGTAACTGTGCCGATATATGGGACGTGGGGTTGTGGAGATTGTAGTTGGGTAGTCTGGAGGTCAACGTGGTGCTATGGGTGCCCGAGGGGTGTGGACCATGTCTTCTGTGTGAGTCGCCTGGTGGAGCATGGCTGTCGACTGGACCTTGGGCGTAGTCAAGTGTGGGTGGGCACTGGGTGCTGCAGTTGTGTGGACTCGGGGATGTGGGAGGTGCAGGTGATGTGATGTGGATGCCACGCACTGTGACTGCCTACCCCGGAGCCGAGGTTTGTGGGTGTGGTAGTGTTTGCTGGCATCAGGTGCTCACCACATTGGCCAGCTGGGGCTAGTGCAGCCGTGTTCCTCGCAGGGGGGCCGAAGGATGGATGGTGGGTCACACCCTTATGTACACTCATGGGCCATGTTGGCGTTTCGGCTGCTCAGCTTTTCCCGATGGCCCTTGCACGGTAGAGGTGCGGAGCTGTCGTGGCCACATGTAGTTATGTAGTACAGATCACCGTTGGGGGCGGATCCACATACTTGCCAGCACAGTGGGATAAAAGAGACATTTTGTGAAATTTGACAGGCCCAATGGGATAAAATTTTGGGATTTTGTCGGGTGGATGGCACTTTGGACCTGACCAACTGGCAAATACCTGCACATAAAGGTGAGGTAAGACTTTGAAGTGTGTTGTCCCAGGGTTCAGGACTTGCTTATGTAAATTGGGACATGTGATTTAGAGCAGGGGGCGGGTTGAGAATGGTGGCATGGCCGGTGAAGGGATTAGAATGTGTGCCACACAGTGTCTTGTGGGTGGCGTTTGTTTACGGGTAGAGGTTATGTGTTTTGATGTGGTCATGGAGAATGGAAATTGAGAATGAGTGATGATTCTTGTGATGTGTTTAGAAATTTAAATGTGAACAGGGATTTCACATAATGGCAGGCCATGGCAGCAACGTTTGGAAACACCTCTTTTGTAACATCTTCTCATGGAAATATGTGTTGGAGAATTGAATGGCAGCGGGGGAGGGGATGTTTTTGTGGATTTTATGGGTGGGAAAGGTGTGTGTGTCCGCTGGTATGGATCAAGGTCTGGAGGAGTGATGACTGCCATCCCCTCTGCAGTAATTACCCCTGGCAGTCAGTGGTGTCTGGAAATTGAAGCCCGTCGGTGGTGGGGTCTGTTTGGGCGCCCTGGGGTGAGAGACTCCCGGCGACCCGTGAGGCTGCAAGGAAGCCTGAGGCAACGAAGCCTGGTGTGTGGAGACCCCCACCGGCGGGGTGACAGCGTGAGGAGCTGTTTGGCTGTCACGGGCCCAAGAGGTAAAGGGGGGGGGGGGGCGAATAAGTTGTAAGTTGGGTGACTTGTTTTTGGGACTGCGGGCACCACAGCCTGAAGCGCCCCCACCATCTTGCTTGGACGGTACCTCCCCGCTGCCTAGTAGAAACGCACACACCTGTGTATGACATCTATGCCATGGTCCTGCAGGGGGGTGCAATATGTGTTTGCAATGAGTTTTGTGTCTTGATTATTTTTGGAATGTGTATGAGTGGTTATGGGTTTGTGTTGAATGAATGTGGGTGAAATCCACCGAGCCATGTCATTCACCTGTAACACCAGGACAGTGCCCTCGGAAATTTGTGGTGCATTGTGATGGCCCCGCAGGTAACATTGAGTATTGTGGCATACACTGGGGGGACGCGGTCTGTAGACTGGGGTTGTACAAATGTTTGTTGGAATTTTTGAATTTTTGCAAGTTTGGTTAAGTTTTGTAGTTAAGTTAGGTTTTTGAGTGTTGTTTGTTTCCTCCTCCCCAGGAGCACGAACTTCTAATGATTGTAAATATTTGAAATGCATGGTTGTTTAAGGGGGTAGCATGGCAAAGAGAATAGGTAGGTAGCTTTGGCTCACTTCCCACAGCCCTCCTGATTTATTTCATAGGCTAATTATGTGCGAGACAGTAAGCGTTAAGACTGGAATGATAGCGCCTGCAGTGAACCTTGCAGGGGTTACGGTTCCAGGTGGGGGGCTGTGTTATGAATTTTGGCGTAGGGACATATATAGATTCAGATAGATCTGTGTAGATATCATGCTCCGGTTGTCGTGATAGGGAATCTCGATGTAATACGTTTTGTAGCCCGGATATCGGATTAAGTGAATATTTGTGGTCATACAAGGATGGCTTTGTGATAAGTAGAATAGGGATTATGCTTATTCCCCTGTGTGTCAGACCTGGTGATCATTCCTTTGTCCCGTATGGCAACGCACCATAGACATTAGTTAGGCCCATTAGTTACACCACATGCACTACTTAAATTCCCCTCCACCACAATAACAATAAAACCCACCTTAAGCCAGTTCGGAGCACTGCCGATGGGATACCACCACTGACATCACCACAAGGCACACATCGTGCAGGCAGGCCGAGAACCACGGTCAGAAGGACCCCATTGGGCAGGAGTTGACCAACCGGAAGGCAGGAGCAAGAAGCGACCCACTGGTTGGTGGAAGGAAGCGACGAACTGATTGGCCACCGACCGATGGCATGAGAGAGGAGTGACGTGGCCATTGGTGGAGGGTTGAGCCTGTGATGTTGGCCGACAGGGATTGGTACAGAGGACCGGTGACGTCACGGGGCGGCCAATAAAAGAATGAGGAGACCGACATTTTGCCCCTTCTGCTCTCTCGGTTTTTGATGCCTTCTTGCCCAGACGTCCTCCTCCTCGCTTGTGACTCTCTTCCCTTCTTCTCCTGCTGCCACTTACGCATTCCTCTGCCATCGACTCTCTCATCTTGGTTCCGGACATCACGAGCGATTGCACATGGACGAGGGCGGCTTGCTGCTGGAATACCAAATGGCCGGGTGAGCTGGATGGCCGGTGAGGCCCAGCAGTGCGGAGCGAGAGGTTCCCGCCAACGGAGGCTTGCTTCGCGCCAACGTCGAGGCCTTCTCCCCGCCAACCGGAGCCGTGTTCGGACGACGTGCTCGAGCCTGACGATCCCTGACTGCAGATTTAGATAAGCCCACACCCACACGACGAGGTTACTTTCGTAAATTCTCACTTGTGCTCGTTTTAGAAGTCTGGTGTGTGGGCTCCCAACTTAGGTTTTAGTTTTTATCATCGCGTTTTCCTGTCCCGGCATCCGTTGTAAATAAACCCTTTTATTATTTTCCCTGTTATTCTAAATTCCGTGTTCGTTGAGTTTATTTCCTGCAGGTTTGAAGACTGCTCGGGGATCGCATCAGGTAAATCTGGCGCTTCTTCTTCCTCTCTTTTCCTCCCGTGCATATATATATCGTGAGTCCGTATTCGATCAATGCCTCAAAGTAAGCTCAATTGGTCATCCGTGGGTGCTCCGTCTTAATAGAGCATCCACAGGACAATATGTATATATGTATGTATATATAAATGTATATGTGTATATATGTAGATATAGATTTATATGTATATGTTTGTATATATGTATGTGTATATGTATATGTATTTATACAACAACAACAACAGGCATTTTAAGGCCATTTTCCCTGCTAGAGCGGGTGTTAGCCTTGTGGGCCCCATGACAATCTTCTCCCTTTTGCCCTATTTTCTACATCTCCCCTTGTTCATCGCCTTGCCCGCATTTCTTCTTCCACCACCTTCAGCCAAGTCTTTCTCGGTCTTCCCCGTCCTCTATTTCCTTCTACATTCATTTCCATCACTCTTCTCAACCAGTCACTTTCATCCTTCCTCAACACATGACCAAACCATCTCAACCTGTTTCTCTTCACAGCATCCATCACAGGCTCTATTCCCATCATCTTTCACAATTCATCATTTGTCTTCCTCTCTCTCAACGACACTCCACACATCCACCGAACCATTCACATTTCCACTTTTTCCAGCCTTCGTTACTGCTCTACGTTCATTAACCATGTTTCGCTCCCTTAAATCATAACACTTCTCACACATGCAGCATACACCTTTCCCTTCAGCTTCAATGACACTTCCTTCCTCGTCAGCACGCCACTCAGTTCCCGAAACTTCTTCCATGCACATCTCACTCTCGCAACCCTTGCTGAGTCTGATCCACCTTCTCCATTCAGCATGTCTCCTCGGTAGAGAAATGTTTTCACACATTCCAGCTTCATGCCGTCTCCAAGATCCAACTCAACATTTCCTCCATCTGCAGCTCCCTCTGTGCATACCTTACACGTGAATGTAGCTGCCACACTGGTTAATGACCCTCTCAAACCACTACATTTTTGATGAACCCACTCAGCGCACATTGTACATTGAATGTAGTTCACTCCGACACACTTCCTGCACACAGCACACGGCCACTTCCCAGTTCTTTCCACCTCACCACATGCTTTACCACTTGCCATCACCTTCGTCTTTCCGATATTCACCTTCAGACCGTTTTCCTCCATACATTCCTTCCATGTGTTCATCTTCTCCTTCAGTCCATTCATAATCTCCCCAATCAGCACCACATCATCTGCATACAACAACTCCCATGGTAAACCCTCCTTTACATTCTGAGCCAACACCTCCATCACAGCTACGAATAGTATTGGACTTAGTACCGACCCCTGATGCACTTCCACCTTCACCTCAAACTCACCACTGTTCCCGTCCTTCGTCCTTACAGCTGTGCGTGCTCTTTTGTACATTGCCATCACTACTCTGATCAACCATTCCTCCACTCCTAACTTCCTCAATGCCCATGTCACTACTTCGCGTGGAACCCCATCGAATGCTTTCTCCAGATCAACAAACCCAAGAAACAACTTCTTCCTCTTCTCCATGTACTTCTGCTGCAACTGTCTCACAATGAAAAGCGCGTCTGTCGTTCCTCTTCCTGGCATGAATCCAAACTGCATTTCGTCGATCTTCACTTTCTTCCTTATCCTCCTCTCCAACACCCTTTCCAATACCTTCATTCCATGGTCGAATAACTTTATCGCTCGGTACGAGCCACAGTCCAGACTCCAGAGGGTCACCTTACCCCTTGTATGGAGGGATGAGGGCACTCCGTTCCCAATCCACTGGAATGAGGCCTTCTTTCACCACCAGATTACAGATCTCTGTCATTCTCTTCACACCCCAACTTCCTGCTGCCTTCAACATATCTCCCACAACTCCCGTCGGCCCTCCCGCTTTTCTACTCTTCATTGCTTTTATCGCTTCCTCAACTTCCGTCTCAGTTATCTTCTCTGCCGGTCCTAAAACTCGGCTACTCTCGATGTTGCCATCCCATTCATTCTCTGCATATGTATTTTTGCTGTATTTTTTTGTTGTTAAATACACAAACACATACGCACACATATAATATAATACAAGTATTACATATGTTACATATTACATATTGATGTATATATTCCCCTCCACTACAATAAGGTGTGCCCAAGGTGTGCCGTCCCACGAATGGACGTATATATATATGTGTAATACTTGTATTATATTATATGCGTGCATATGTGTTTGTGTATTTAACAACAAAAAAAATCATTTTAACTTGTATGTGCAGTATTTGGTAAACAAAAAACATTTATTTTTTCTGATGTATATTGATGGTAGTTCTCAAGTGTGTGTGAATATTGCCCCTGATTTCCCATTCCACTTCCCCTCCCTCCTCTTCCAGCCGGCTTCCAAAAATCGTCGTGAGCGAAACGAGCTGAAGCCAGACTTTTTCGACCCAGCTTCAGTAATGGAAGATGATGCGGTGAGTTGAAGGGGCGATAATGAATGTACGGATGGACGAATGACTATGTGGACGTTTGCGTTTGTGGAAAAGCCGCAAAATGCAGATGGCGTAACGAGTGCAAGTGGACAGGTCCATTGAAACATTTTTTGTTAACCAAAGGCATGCAGTTTTGTGGTGACTGAAAAAGTGGTTTAGCAAAACGCATGGTGGGTTAAGTGAGTCGAGGTTGGGGTCGGGGTCGGGTAAGGCCTTGAGTGTGTCTTAAGTCAACCTTTGGATTGTGGCAAGGTACCAGAGTTAGGAATCCTCCTCCTCGTGCAATGACTCCTGGTCGCTGAACTCATGCAGCAATATCAATATGTCGAGGATGCGTGATTGCCGGCCCCGTTATTCCCCGGTTCCTGTGCGTTCACCCGGGGAACATCTTTGGCCCAAATCTTTCATGAACCTATGGTCAGGCTTGTCGTTCGACTGAAGGGTTTTTGGGCAGGAATTTATAATTTGTAATCTTCATTCAAAGAGACACAGTGTGTGAGAATGCTGAATGAGGTACATGCACGTACATGATATGTAGATGGAGTTTGGAATGGAGAATTTCCTAGTGAGAGGTCAGAGATGGCAGCATTCTTTGAAAAGATTAATTCCTCCTCCCGACCGACTCTCAACCCTCCCCCTGTAGAGATCGAGGCTCGTGTAACTTGTAAGAGCTGAAAGCAGACACGGTACACATCCGAAGTATTGGACACTTGCATCAGAAGCGAAGGAGCAGATGCGATTAAACGTTCGCTTCCTCTAGCTGGAACCAATTATGGTGCCGTTGATGAAATCGTCCTGTCGTGATGCTGATCACACACATTTGAAAGCTGGAGAATGGATCCTCAGACACCCGGGAGTCGGTAGGTAAATGGCGGCACAGTTCGGTGGCCAGGTGTGCAGGCGGTGCAGCAATCGTCTTTGTGAAGACGTTCAAATCCAGGCTTCGGTCGTTTAAATGCATCTTGCATTCCTTCCGTCTCCTGACTAAGGTGGTGGTTTCTGGTTACGGTTATAAGCCATGGACATCTCACCAACGAGCACTCATTGTAATATTGATTGAGGGAAGGTGTGGTGTTTTGGGGGTAATCTGAAACGACCCCTAGGGGGCAGTGTTCAAAGCACGATTTAAAATCTTCTTTTTTGTCTTGCTGATGTTGCCTGAAAGCAAAAATACTTGGACAAGACTGAAGCAATTAGCTCAGCTTGTTATACTGTATGCAGCGGCGGATCCAGGGGGGGTGCAGGGGGTGCGCACCGCCCCCCCTCTGGATTTTTGATCAATTATAAGCTCTGAATATCCCGGAACGCCCCTCGTATCCAGATTATTTTGAACAAGGAACGTTCCAGGCAGCGTACCAACGCTCAGAGGTTTTAAATCACTTTTGCTTTATTATAAAACACTCCAAGTGCGACGGTAAATAACACCCTACTTTCATCACATAAATCCACCGTCCAGAGCGAAATAATCAGCAGCAGCGACTCCAGCGGATATGACGCGAAGATGACGACGTGGCGATGACGCAACAAATGGGTGGGGCATGAATTTAATATGTGATGAGGAAAACATGGGTGGAGCATAAACATACAGCATTACATTAAAACTCGTTTACAGATATACAGTTTACAGAATTTCATAACAAATCAGAAATTCCACATCAGAAATCTCCAGTAGAACTACACAAAAAACATGCTGCACACACACGCACACACACACAAACACACACACACACATCGAAAATTCATCAATTTATAGCAGAATAACAGCTGGGCAAGTCGTTTCACCAGTTCCTCGATCTGACCATTAGTCATCGCGAATCTGTTGAAATGTTGGACCAGGGAAGAACACAAGAAACTGCAGAAACTTCCAAGAACGCACGAAATGCCGTTTCTGACGATCAATTTTTTACATTTTCCAAGGGGAGGACCCCCAGACCCTCCTTAGCCCCCCCCCCCAGCGCTATAGCTTCATGCACTCCCCCCCCCCCCCCGTCTTGAAATTCCTGGATCCGCCCCTGGTATGACTGTCCGATAGGATGGCTGTGCAGAGGTAACACACGTGATCTTGACCTGTTGAGTCTGGGTTCGATTTTTTTGTCTGCCTATAAAGCGCCGGATCGATGCCTCACAGCCTCACAGGTAGAGCGATGGGGTGTAGGACATTTTCCCCCCTTGTCAATTTCCCCCCCTGTCATATTCCCCCCTGGACATATTCCCTTCCTGGACACATTCCCCCCCTGTCATATTCCCCCTCGCATATATGAAACTTTACCACCAGTAAATTTATCGCATTATATTAGTTTTCTTTGAGGGGCATTTAGAAGTTGAATAGACTATAACTAACTTGCGGGGATAAATTGGTTGACATAGGTCTGATTTAAAACGGATAATTTTCACGGGTACTGGTGCACTGGAGATGTGTGGATTACAACTTTTTAGTTGACTAACCCTAACCCTAACCCTAACCCTAACAACCCTAACCCTAACCCCCTAGGTTTTGTTAACCTATTTTATATCAAGGGGGGGGGGGGGGGGGAATATGTCTGGGGGGGAATATGTCCACGGGGGGAATATGACCGTACACTAGGGCGATGTACCCCAAGGTGTGCCGTCCCACGAATGGACGTTAAGCGATGTACCTCAAGGTGTGCCGTCCCACCAATGGACGTTAAGCGATGTACCCCAAGGTCCGCCGTCCCACGAATGGACGTTAAGCGATGTACCTCAAGGCGTGCCGTCCCACCAATGGACGTTAAGCGATGTACCCCAAGGTGTGCCGTCCCACGAATGGACGTTAAGCGATGTACCCCAAGGTGTGCCGTCCCACCAATGGACGTTAAGCGATGTACCCCAAGGTGTGCCGTCCCACGAATGGACGTTAAGCGATGTACCCCAAGGTGTGCCGTCCCACGAATGGACGTTAAGCGATGTACCCCAAGGTGTGCCGTCCCACCAATGGACGTTAAGCGATGTACCCCAAGGTGTGCCGTCCCACGAATGGACGTTAAGCGATGTACCCCAAGGTGTGCCGTCCCACCAATGGACGTTAAGCGATGTACCCCAAGGTGTGCCGTCCCACCAGTGGACGTTAAGCGATGTACCCCAAGGTGTGCCGTCCCACCAATGGACGTTAAGCCGGTTTCCCATATTCTCATGTTTGTGAAAGAGCCCCAGGTGTCTTTTTCATGAAGAATGGGCGTTATTCCCGCACTCTGACCAAATTCCGCAGCAGCTTTCAATAACCGTTTGACTCAGCATTGCATGATGGGTAGGCACTTAGCAAATGCTTAATTTGCCAAACTCCCACGTGTCATGTGTTGTCAGATGGGATTGACCAATCGGAGAATAGAGAACCAGGAGTTAATGGGATGATTTGAAAAACTAACAATTATTCGGAACCTGCAGGCCATTCGCTGTACCGCACACACCATATAAGCAGTGTGACATGACCATACACACCCACATAGTCTTCCAATGAAGCGACGCCATTTTGTTTTTGTTCTCACCTCTTTCAATGTGAAAAAGATGTTATTTCTGGACTCATCGCCCTTCCTCCCTCTAGGTGCTGGGAGTGTCCATATTCTGAGGGTGGAACGATCGCAGGTGAATCAGCACGTTGCCTATCTGCGGTGAAAATACCTATTTAACGCTTCCTCTTGGGGGGTGAGGGGATGTGGCGGGTGGAGGAGAGGAGGGGGAGGTCCCACTCAGCCGCCCCTGGCTCTCTGGTTTTAATGGCGCAGAACTCTCGCCCACTTATGTTCTGAAACCCTCAGGTGTACCATAGTTTTACGAATGCAGTATAATACCTTTTTATTTTAGAGGTCCAGTAGCTTACAATAGGTGGCATTATGTATCTTTTTAATTCCCCTTTTAATGACCTAATGATGTATTAAATTTAAAGCCACTTAACATTTTCTCGATGGTTGAGTTTGCCCTTATGTACCAGGCCTGGGGCACCAAGTGCTTACTTAATCAGTGCTGTGCAGTGATGCTCATTTCTCTCTTCGTGTGCGAGTTCCACCCAAGGCAGACTCGTACGGCTGTCCTGTCCCCCCCCCCCCCCCCCCCCCCATGCGGAAGCCATTTGCCGGTTTTTGTAACACTTGGGACGCGTCTTGGCGTGTGCTTTCTTTGTGTGGAACTCCAATGTAAATACGTCACCCGTGTGTCCCCGCGGCTCGTGTGCACACCAGGTCTCCCCGGCTCGTGTGCGCACCGCTTTCTTTAATAAACACCACACTTTGTAGAGTCCACATTTCACTCTGCTTTATCCTCGCTCACTCTCGACATTGTTGCCGCCCTCACCACCATCACCACCACTGTTGTCCATTTGTGAAGTCCATTAAATGGAACAAAATGGTTAGGTTTCTTAATTTTAATTCTCTTAGATATGTAATCAAATGTTTTTTTGTTTTCCAAGTGCATCCTTGAGTTAAGTGTGTGTAATGTATTCCAGACTGTCCTACTGAGTTTTCCACTTTTGTCATATGGTCCCTCCAAAGGAAAAATAAATTTCTGGCTGTGCCTTTCATAAGTTTATTTTCATCATTTGGCTGCAATTGTCAGGGATTCTCTTCCAAAAGTCTTCTTCTCCTTCTTTTTTGGAGCACTGCTCCTGAATTGATGCAAAATGCTGAATCATGGATGTTCCTTTTAAACCGGAAGTTTGCTTTTTGCATTTCCTCCACGTGTTAATGCCATCGAGTTTTCAGCGCCAATTAACGGTTGTGGAGCCGCACAGAACGAAACGATGGGACAAACATGGAGGGAATGAACGAACAGGAAAGGAGGGATAGAGGGAGGGAGCAAAACAAACCAGGAAGATAATGTGTCAGAATTGGGGGTGGTGAGAGATGTCGGTGTTTGTTTGAAGCCCTGGAGGGAAGAGTGAGATGCAATATCCTCTTCAAGGTAAATTCATAGATGGGAGAAGCGAGGAATAAGAGTTGTGCAGTCGCCTGGATTGTGGAAGTTTAACCAAGAGGAGGTTATGGCAGAACACGTGCATCCTGCAGCAGATTGCGAGGATCAGAGGACAAGGAAGCAATATTGCAGAAGAGGCGGTAAAAAATGGAAACCACCAACCTGTCTGAGATGTTAAAGCGACAGATCTTGGGCCTCATCATGGGAGATTCCAATAAGGTTTAAACCGTCCACAGAATCCAGGAGACGGATGTAACTCACTCAATTGTGCTATTTTTTATGTTATCACAGATAGTATTGATGTGGCGCCGTCTCGACACCCAACTGCTGATATTTTATGGTCTTTGGTGAATTTAATGTTCATCACACAGAATGGTTACTTCACTCGCAGCACAGATGCTCCTGGTGTCGGTGGATTTAACTTTGCCGTGTCACATGACCTTACTCAGATCATCTCAGCTCTGACTCAAATTCCTCATCGAGTTACTGATAACAGGTATCTTCTTGATCTGTTTTTGTGTTCAAATCCTGGGGATTGCACTGAAAAAATTCTCTCCCCTCTAGGAAACTCTGTTCATATCAACATTGAAGTTCAGGTTGCTTATTCTGCACCATCAACTGTTGATCCTCCTGTCCATCGAACTGTCTTCCAATATAGCAAGGCCGACTGGGATGCTTTGCGTTCTTTTCTTGCCAATGTTCACTGGAACTCAATCGTTTGTCACAACCCATCTGAAGCTGCCAAGGATGTTACTGAGTGGATCCGTGTTGGTCCGGACCTCTTTATCCCTTCTCTGACATACCAAGTGAAAACAAAGTCTCAGTCATGGTTCACTCCGGCTTGTTCTGCTGCTATCGCCATCGCAATCGCTTTTTAGCTGCAACGAGCAGCTCTATGAGAGGACCGCGTTGTTCTTGTTGTTGGGGTGCCTTTTTGAATAGCGCATGCGCATACACTCGGACGTGCGTTGGTATGAGGTAAGAACATATTGCAACAGATAACCTCATGATTCTAAACGTCGCAGCTGGTGACCACACCCATTTTTCTCTTGTTCAAACAGTATCATCGTGTTGGCATGAGTGAGGCGCATCATTTGTTTCACCTTGTGAGCGACAACTGTAAACCAGTATTAGAGAATGCGAAGCGACGATATGCAGAATCTGTTTGTGATTCTGTCTCTAATAAACAGCTCGGTTTCAGAGATTTTTTGGAGAATTGCGGACAGCATTCTCAACCTTGATAGATAAATCGATTCCTGTACTCTTCAATGGCCTGGAAGTGCTTACTTCTCCTGTTGATAAAGTTAACCTCTTCGTTCAGCGTTTTGCTGCAAACTCCACACTTGAAGTCCATGGACATCCATTGCCTGTTTGTCCTTCCCGTCTTGACGCCAGGCTTTCCACTATCATCATCACACCAAGGAAAGTTGCTAAGATTATTCAAGGCCTTGACATTTCAAAATGTACTGGACCAGATAGAATCCCTGTAATTGCTTTGAAGATGTGTTCACCTGAACTATCTACTGTTCTCTCAAAACTGTATTGCTTGTTTATGCCAAATTGTGTGTTTACACTTACCTGGAAGCAGGCTTCTGTAGGCCCTGTCTTTAAAGGCTCCGGTGAGTAATCGGATCCTTCTAACTATCGGCCTGTTAGCCTTTTACACATTATAAACAGTGTTTCAATCCTTGATAATGCAACATCTCATAACTCATCTGGAAACCCACAACCTCCCAACTGATGTTCAGTCTGGCTTTTGGTAGTCAAGGTCTACTGGTGATGTTCTATCCCTAATCATGGAACATGTGAATAGGGCTTTGGATCATCGTGGTGAAGCCAGGGTTGCTGCTCTCGACATCTCGAAGGCTTTTGACAAAGTCTGGCACAAGGGCCTCATCCATAATCTAAAATCATATGGCATTTCTGGAAAATTGTTTGATACAATCTCTCACTTCCTTGCAAATCATCAAATCTTTGTGGTACATGAAGGACAGTCGTCGTCCCCCTCCATAATACAAATACTGGTGTTCCTCAGGGTCTGTGTTGGGCCCAATATTATTCTTGTTATATATCAGATCTGCCTAATTCCATTCTTTCTCAATTAAGCATTTATGTAGATGACAACACTGTATACTACCTACCCATGAACCTTGCCTCGTCTTACCCGTGACCATGGTAGTACAACTCTCAATCAGGACCTAGAGATTGTGATAAACTGGGGAAAACACTGGCTTGGTACTTTCAACCGATAAAAGACCCACTTGTTGTCTGTGTCGAGTTCAAGATCACCTTGTTTTCCAACCTTGTCGATGGATTCTTCACCTTTGCAGGAACTTCCTCTTTTCCATCTGCCTGGATTGGATATCAGCTCAAACATCACCTGGGAAAAGTACAGCTCTGGTATCACGAAAAGAGCCTCCCAGCACCTTGGCTGCTTATTTCATGCTCAGCGATACCTTTCTGAAGCTGCTATGCTCCATCTACACAAGGCCACTACACGTCCTGTCATGGAGTATCATTGCCATATTTGGGCTGGTGCTCCGGCTTCTCACCTATCTCATCTTGACAGAATCCAGCGACGTGCTGCCTTCTAGTGGGACAGGAGTTGGCATCTTCCCTGGAACCTCTCTCAGTCTGGCTCTCTGTTGCCTCTTTGAGCCTTTTCTACAGATGTTACCAAAGAATGTGCTCTGAGGGTCTCTCACAGGTTGTTCCACCTGAGCATACTTTTCGTCGCTCTACATGTTTGGCAATTTTTCCCCATGCATACACTGCATTTGTCCCAAGGTGTAAGACTATGAGGTATTCTTGTAGTTTTTTTTGCCTGCACGTCATCACTCTGGAACAGTTCACCTGCATCCTGCTTTCCCCTCTATCCCAACCTACCTCAATTCAAGAGGAATGCCAATAGATTCCTCCTTTCTGTCCAATATCTATACTTTCCTTCGTGTCGCCCCCACATTGAGTGGCCTTGAAGGCGATGTGGTGGGCAGTAGCTCATAAAATTAAAAAATATATAGAATGGGCACTCGGTAGAGCGCATTCCTCCACCAGGTTGAACAGTTGACGTTTTGTATCCCACTGATAGGCCGGATCTGGATCCAGACCTGAACCAAAATCGAATCGGCTTGTTCTTGTCACGCCCATTCACAACTTTTTGAAATATCATGCTATATATACATCGTTGTTGGCCTCATCTCTCAATGGTGAAAAATCACTTTAAAGATTATAGTATCTGGACATATCGATTGATCCAGATCCACAAAATATAATCACTTTGTACGTGTCACATACCCAACCTCTCCGCCATATTTCGGCCGAATCCGTCCACAACTTTGAGATATCCTGTTCACAGACAAACAAACACAGGGGTGAAACCATAACCTTCAGTGGCAGAGGTAACATGTTTACTGAGTAGAGGAATTAGGAAATCAAAGAATTAATTTGGCCTTGTATCCCACAAGCAGCATGCTTGTCAAGCAAAACAGGGTTCCTGATTCTCTCAAATATCTGCGATTTGTCGAGAGAGACAGTCCCGACCTCTTCTTTGATATCTAGAACCTCCAGCTGTTGCCAGAGCACGGAGCAGGAGCATGTTCAGACGTGACAGACATGGAATCCAAATCTGTTTGAAAACAGGGAAGATGCCATGAGCAGTAATAAGGATTCCATGACTTTGCTTAAAAAGTGGAAGCAATCTTGCTGGTCTGCAGTTGAGGGCATCTGCTTTTACACCCTTCTTCTAGTGGATGGGAGCATTTCTTTTAATATAATTTTTGTTTTACAGGTAAAGACTCGTAAGTAGAGCTGAATCCACAAATCGCATACACATAGAGACAAATACATGCGACAACTTAATAAAAATGCAGTCACTGAACTTGAGGGAAGCAACATCACTTCCTGGATCACTCTGGGTATGAAGTCTAGTTGTTGATTGTTCATTTTCAGCTAGATCGGGGGTAGTCAACAAAAGATGAGGCCAAATAGTGCAGATAGAGAAGAGCATCAGAAGAGAATTTGAGAACATGGGAATAATGTTGACAGACACTGGCGCAGCTTGGAAAAGAAGGATCAAAGCCGGACAATGTCTGATCATTGAAGTAACAACTGAGCTCCCATTGCCACACAAATGTAGCGCAACGCGCAGTTAAGCAATATTGGTTCACTGTCCGTCGATCAGTCGATTTTTTAACGATCGAGGGATAACAATTTCAATTGAATTTCATATTTTGAACACAAGAACACAAATGGTCGTTTCCACTTTCAAAAACCTCCCAATTTAGCAGTACTTGGGCAAAATCGTACGCCATCTCCACCAATCAAATTTGTCGCCCATTCCAAGGGCGGAGTAACAGCAACATTCCGACAACATTGTGGTGTCTGGTGAAGCAAGACTGAGCAAACTTTGTCCAAAAGATGTTTGTTTAACGCATCCTTTTCTCAGATTGTTCCGAAATTACAAGTTTCTTCGAGAAGAGTTGGCAGAAGGTTCACCCAACTGTTCCGTTTGACCCGTCGGCTTCGTATGGTTACCGTCACACGAGTTCACGAACAAAGCCAACATAGATCATGCTGAGAAACGCAAAGCGACACTCGTTCCCATGTCCTTTTTCCAAAGACTGTGTGGGGTAAGGTGTTCTATGAACTCCAGTTGGAGATTTAACACATCTATCCGTTGTTGTCAAAATAAGCAAGATGTCCTTGGTGGAATAGCTATGGCAGAAGTCGGAATTGCTCCGAGATTTGAGAGTTGAAGAGATGATGCCCGAGTCTCCATCAGTGAGATTACATCACTTCTTGATGATGGGGAGACCGACCGACTGGACTGGAGTCCAGTTGATCAGACTTCCAGCAGACCTGTGGCACAGGGAGTAACAGCTCTGCTGATTCGATTAACTTGGTTAAAGTCTTTGCCTGTTGTTTATGAATTACAAGGAGAGAGGACGAGTCATTGCATCTTCTAATGTCCTTGTCTGACGTGCTAGTCAGGTTCACCATGTTAACAAATATAATTTCGTTAAATGTTTTTGGAGATTAGCAAACCTGTACATTTTTGGAATATTCAGAGCATGATGAATCCAAAAATCAATGTTGGCATTTGCACAGACACCTGCATGGCCGCCATTTTGGATTTTCAAAATGGCCACCATAAAATACATATTTTGCGCTATCTCGGCTTCTAGTCAACCTAGAGACTTAATTAAATATGCGAATCCTATGTTTTCTGGGTCAAGGAATCCAATAAAGGCCTCAAAATAGTGCTCAGGATTATAGAAAAGCAACAAACAAAGGTCATTGAAAACCATTGTCTTTATATTTGTGATATAACTGTATTACATAATACATGATATTATAAACCCATACCTATAACTTCAAAGGACTTGAAAAGTAAGAAAGCAGCCTTGTTAGTATCAGATTGAACCATAAGTCCTATACACAGGATCTACGAGGTCTACACCGTTCAGGAATATGCGTTTACAGATCTTCATCACTGTCCTGAGTGTCATTTTCGCAAAGGCGTCTACGCAAATGCAAACATTAATTTTTGGATTCCTCATGCTCTGAATATTCCAAAAATTGTACAGGTTTGCAAATCTCCAAAAAATTTGAACGAAAAAACATGGTGAACCTGACTATGCGTTGCCAACAAGCTCCCACATGAGCCCGAGATCACCGGA
Organism: Myxine glutinosa; assembly: GCF_964187855.1. Taxonomy (NCBI): domain Eukaryota; kingdom Metazoa; phylum Chordata; class Myxini; order Myxiniformes; family Myxinidae; genus Myxine; species Myxine glutinosa. The sequence continues at coordinate 115,476,666 of NC_136268.1, read as the reverse complement.
AAGAAGGTTAAGTTAAGATGAAGGAAAGAAGGAAGTCGAGATGATGCTTTACAAAGCAAGTCATGCCTGGTGTAAGGGACAAAGACGTTTGGACCCGATGGCTTTTTGCCTCGAAATTTACCCTGATTAAGGACATGGGAGAATAAGGAGGGTGGCGGTCGAGAGGTGAAGGGATATCACAAACGTCATCGTTTTTGCCCGAGCCGTGAACGTGACCCTTGGTGGTACCAAAGACGGGATTTGTTTTGTGCATTTTCTTTTAATTTATATACTGAAGTGCCACGCGAGTCTGGCTGCAAACATGGTATTCCAACATCACGCTATGGTGCAGGCACAGCCAAAAACCTATGTACAGTACAATGTACATTTCAGTGTCACACAAACGTACTATTTAAACTACTTCCACTGTAGCAAAATAATAGCAAACATATTGTAATTATGTACATAAAACCAGTGTGACCATGCAACTTCATATTATAAACAGGCAGCAATATCCGAGGAGGCGATGGAGAGGGGTAAGTCTGGGGGGGGGGATTGGGGGGTGCTTGGCTTGGGAGATGTTGAAGGAATGTTCAAATGGAGATAGAAATGAAATCCAGTGGAAATGTGTGACCAAAACTGTTTTCCCGACTGTAATTGCACCGTACATCCATAGAAAGGGTAAAATGATAAAGGCACAGCAGGAATGACGGAGACCCCGGTAGGAATCCAGCTTTGATACAAGCATTTGGAGCAAATATTCCACCTTTTATCCAGTGACGCTGACGGTGAGGTTCTTGACTCGTCGCTGCGACCGCCGGCTTTCAAGAGTTGGGCTTATTCCCAACGAAGCACTTGTTCATGATGCCGGTCGTGGTCGATCAATAAAAAAAGGTGCTTGTGCATAGACCCTTAAAACTTCAGTGCAGCTCAATGATTGGCAAGGCACTCGAGTATGTGCAGGTGTAATCGGCAGGATATGCTTCGCAGAGCCAAGAAAGCTCTTCTGGAGCAATTTACCTTCGGGTACCTGGAAAGGGGTGAAAGTAAAACGAAAGCAATGCAGAGGGGCCGGAGCGGGACTTGTGCTTTTTAATCGGCAATAGCCAGTGCTTGTGCTGAGGGGTTCAGTGCAGGTTGAAGAGTGAGGCCAGTGCTCGGAGGTTGCCTGTTGTCTCATGGCGGCAGCTTTTGAGAATTTTAAGTTCACGTGTTTATTTGAAGGGAAGAACCGAGCAATGCGTGGATGAGAGAAGGCCCCGCCGGGCCGGCTCTTCGTCCTGCTCTGCGCAGCCCTTTTTTCCTCTACCCACCTATCGAACGAATGAATGCAGCAGTTGCAAGACACTTGTTAGCTCGATGCACATGGTGGAGCTGAAATGCACGAAACACGCTCCCCTGCATTTTCCTTGGCGATCACACTTGGGGAGAACTTTCCCCAATTTATCATCACATTTGCGATTCATTTGAGTGCACAACCAGGCACAAACTACATGCAGACGTCTTCTCTGTGTAGACAATCCAACTTTTGAAACTCATGTTCCCCTTTATTCTTCCTTCACTCACCACATTCAGCCTTTAGCTGCCAAGTGCGAAGCTATTAATCTTCAACCTTTTCCTGTGCCCAGTTTAAGTGCCTTGCTCTGCCACAAAACCTCAGCCGCTCGGTTCAAATTAAAATGTACAAAACTGCATCCCTCAACCAGCTGACTCTCGATGCTGGTGTCCAACGACCACTGTTGTTCTCAAACTCGTACAGTTTGACCTCCAGTCCTGTGCCCTGTGGCCTCGCATCCCACAAATCTTCAATGGCTACCGGCCAATCCCACCCGTGTTCTTTGGCCTTCAGTACTCAAAATCATCAAAGCCGTCACCATCTCCGGCTGCCAGCAGCCTCTGCCCACACGTCTGGCTGGCAGGACCCGGGGCCTCGCTCAAGGTCAGCCGACTGACTGGCTTACCCAGAAGGGCCTCCTCCAATTCCTCCTCATAAGACCTGCCACAGAGTAAATAGTTGAGACAGTAAAGATGTATTTGTGAAAATGGTTTACATCTTTATCGACATCATTTTACATTGATATAGGGAATGTATATAGGGGAGGGAGTACCACAATGCATGCCAATACAATCTTCACCTTTTCATTGCTGTATGTTATCTCATGTTTCCAATAGTTCTTTGTTTTGTTTTGTTTTTGTTTGCTTTATTATTTATTTATTTTTTACAAAGATTCGTTTTATCACTTATACAAAACAGAAACCATGTTTGGGCGTATAAGATAAATTACATTTGACTGCCATAAACTGTGTGCTATTCCCATATCTCCCTGGGAGGCACAAGGGTAATAGATGATAGTCTGCTTTGGAATTGAACCCAGACAAAACAGCCTGAAGGTGAATGTGCTACCTCTGAGCCATCTTGTTATTCCCTCTGAAATTGTAGGATTTTGAATGTACGTTTTTATATCGCATGGATCTGTACCAATAAATGTTCTAAAAATGAAATGTGAATTGCTATGAAGTACAAAATTAGTGTTTGGTCAGTTTTGATGGTTATATGACATCACTTTTTCTGCAGATACTAAATCTCATTTGGAAACTAGAAAGAGCAATCAGAGATTGCAGACCCTCGCCAGGATGTGTTTTCAGTTGTTTTCAAGGCTTTTGTGTTAAAACAAATATGGCGGCCGAAACACGAGACCAATGACGTCATCATTATTATTATTTTTCTCCACCAATTTATCCCTAGATGATGCTCAATAAATTTCATCTTGATCGGATGAAGTTTTGTACTTGTCGAATTATGACGTCATAATGGAGGCACCTATGACATAATTATTAACATATGTTTTTGCACATGGAGTTCTTTACAATGAGCCATGTCTCAATTTTTTCTGTGCAACACTTTCAGAGATATAGACGTGCAAATTTTTTCGTTTTTTCCAAGATGGCAGCCGAACCACGTGACCGATGACGTCATCATTATTTGTTTTCTAAACTAATTTATTCCTAGATTATGCTCAATAAATTTCATCTTGATCGGATGAAGTTTTGTACTTGTCGAATTATGACGTCATAATGGAGGCACATATGACATCATTAACATGGGTTATTCCCCATGGAGAGTTCATTACAATGAGCCATGTCTCAATTTTTTCTATGCAACGTTTTCAGAGATATAGAGGTGCGAAGTTTATCGGTTTTTCCAAGATGGCGTCCATACCACGTGACCTATGACGTCATAATTATTAAAAACAACTAGCAGAAGTACCCGGCATTGCCGGGTGGGGGAGGGGAGGGGAGGGGAACGGGGAGGAGGGGGGGAGGGGAGAAGAGGGGGGAGGGGAGAAGAGGGGGGAGGGGAGAAGAGGGGGGGGGAGAAGAGAAGAGGGGGAGGGGAGGAGAAGGGGGGAGGGGAGGAGAGGGGGGAGGGGGAGGGTGATGGGGAAGGGGAGGGAGGGAGGGGGGGGAGGAGAGAAGAGGGGGAGGGGAGGAGAAGGGGGGAGGGGAGGAAAGGGAAGGGAAGTGGGCGGGGAAGAGGAGGGGAGGGGAGGAGAGGGGGGGAGGGGAGAAGAGGGGGGGAAGTACCCGGCATTCCGTGTATAAACGTGAGGGAGAAGAGGGGGGGGGGGAGGAGGGAGGGCACGCGAATCGCCGAATCAGCGCGCTGCTCTGCCACCGATTCAGATTCCGTGTATAATATTCCTCGCTGAAAAAAAATACGGATCTAAAGATGAAAGAAAAAAAAACCTATGTGATGTGAATGGCAATGTTCCTCGCTGAAATGTGAAAAAACGCAATCGCGCGGCAAGGAACATCACGTGATCGCTCTGAGCGAACGATTGCAACTCTGCGTCGTGTCATGGGCGTGGCCAACGTAGCCTCATGCTCCCAGGTGATTGGCTAACTCGAGCTCGAGAGAGCCATAATGCGCTACGTTATGGCAAAAACTATGGATCTAAAGATGAAAGGGAGAAAAACCTATGTGGTGTGAATGGCACAATTCCTCGCTGAAATGTGAAAAAACGGAATCGCTTTTCGCTCTGAAATACGTGCGAACGCGTAACTGAGTTAATGGCGGCAAGGAACATCACGTGATCGCTCTGAGCGAATCAGCGCGCTGCTCTGCCATTCCGGTCATAATATGCCTCGCTGAAATGCGCTGAGGTAAAAATATGGTTTAAAAATATTATGAAATAAATTTTTAGGTCGACCATGTTCTTCCCAGGCTCAATGGCCATGTTTGTGCCAAATATCAGGTACGTGAGCCTCTCCGTTTAGGAGTCTACCGGTAACATTACACACACACACACACACACACACACACACACACACACACACACACACACACACACACACACACACACACACACACACTGTGTTTTACATATATAGATTATACAGGTGGAGTTGCACCTGTTGTGAAAATTTCCTGTCAATCAGACCAACAGTTGCAGAGAAAATCCTATTTATTCTGTGCAGACAAACAAACAGACAAATGAAAAATCACTCACAGAGCGGCACTTGGCAAAACAGAAAAAAGTAGAATTGCACTCGGTAGAGCGTCCTTTTGACATCAAAAATAATTAGTGGTTGAATTCAGTGACCTGATATGCAAATCGTCTTCAACGTTTAAGTTAATCGGATGAAAATTGACAATTTTAGAAATTTGGCCTATGTTGTCCTTTTGGCCAATGTTAACCTCAAAAATAGTTGGTGGTTGGTTTCAGTAAGCTGATATGCAAATCCTATTCAGATTTCAAGTCAATCAGATGAAAAGAGGATTTTAGAAATTGCTGACCTTTGGCCTATGTTGACCTCTTGGCCTATGCTGATCTCAAAAATAGTTGGTGGTTGAATTCAGTTAGCTGATATGAAAATCATATTCAAATTTCAAGTCAATCGGATGAAAATTTATGATTTAAAAATTTTGAAATGGTTGTTGACCTTTGGCCTATGTTGACCTTTTGGCCTATGCTGATCTCCAGAATAGTTGGTGGTTGAATTCAGTTAGCTGATATGAAAATCATATTCAAATTTCAAGTCAATCGGATGAAAATTTATGATTTAAAATTTTTGAAATGGTTGTTGACCTTTGGCCTATGTTGACCTTTTGGCCTATCCTGATCTCCAGAATAGTTGGTGGTTGAATTCAGTTAGCTGATATGAAAATCCTATTCAAATTTCAAGTCAATCGGATTAAAATTGAGGATTTTCGAAATTAGAAAAAAGTGGTTGACCTTTGGCCTATGTTGACCTTTTGACCTCAAAAATAAATAGGATTTTGTCGGACCACGAACTCGACCATTTGGTGAGGTTTCGTGAAGATCGGTTTAAAATAGTGACCTGTAGGCAAGTATAAGTGGACGGGGACACACACACACACACACACACACACACACACACACACACACACACACACACACACACACACACACACACACACACACACACACACACACACACACACACACACACACACACACACACACACACACACACACACACACACACACACACACACACACACACACACACACACACACACGTAACAAAGTATGTAATCAACATACTTGTCAAAAAACATTTTTTTGCCAAGTAACAAACGGACTCAAAATGCAATACCCTCTCCTCAGGCGAAGGTAATAATAGAAAACTGTGAGTGATTGAACATATTTAGTCACGGTCGGTCAAATGCCAGCAGAAGCCCATGGTAAAAATACCACAATGGAAAAAAAATAAAAAAGGAATCTTTTATTCTTGTACGGGTTGAAAGAGCTCAAAATGGGAGGTTCAATAAGGAATGTGATGAGTTGTCTATGCAACTGACACAAAGAAGAGAGGAAAATGACTAACAACTTATTGATTTTGTCAAATAATTTGATTAAGTAAACTTACCATGGATTCTATGAAGATAGTAGGAACGAAGAACAGGCTGAAATGAAAAGTCATGTCGAATCCACCTTACAGGGACGTTGTCAGTTCTAAAGGTTGCACGATCTTTACCTTGTTAAGTCTGTCTCTGGAATATGCTCCCCTTCCATCGCTTCTCTCTCTTCAAATGGCACCACAGCCGACTCCACTCGTGGGAAGGCCGAATGCCCCAATTCTGTGTTTGCTTCCAAATATTGTGTCCCCAACCCCTCACTCTCAGGACCCAATAAACTGGATATATCACGAAACTGGATATATCACGAAACTGGATATATCACGAAACAGGATATATCACGAAACTGGATATATCACGAAACTGGAAATATCACGAAACTGGATATATCACGAAACTGGAAATATCACGAAACTGGATATATCACGAAACATGATATATCACTAAACATGATATATCACGAAACTGGATATATCACGAAACTGGATATATCACGAAACTGGAAATATCACGAAACTGGATATATCACGAAACATGATATATCACTAAACATGATATATCACGAAACTGGATATATCACGAAACATGATATATCACTAAACATGATATATCACGAAACTGGATATATCACGAAACATGATATATCACTAAACTCGATATATCACGAAACTGGATATATCACTAAACATGATACATCACGAAACATGATACATCACTAAACATGATACATCACTAAACATGATATATCACTAAACATGATATATCACAAAACATGATTTATCACTAAACATGATATATCACTAAACATGATATATCACTAAACATGAAATATCACTAAACATGATATACCACTAAACATGATATATCACTAAACATGATATATCACTAAACATGAAATATCACCAAACATGATATATCACCAAACATGAAATATCATGAAACATGATATATCACTAAACATGATATATCACTAAACATGATATATCACAAAACATGATATATCACTAAACATGATATATCACCAAACATGATATATCACCAAACATGATATATCACCAAACATGAAATATCACTGAACATGATATATCACTAAACATGATATATCACTAAACATGATATATCACTGAACATGATATATCACTAAACATGATATATCACTAAACATGATATATCACTAAACATGATACATCACGAAACATGATACATCACAAAACATGATAGATCACTAAACATGATACATCACTAAACATGATATATCACTAAACATGAGATATCACGAAACATGAGATATCACTAAACATGATACATCACTGAACATGATATATCACTGAACATGAAATATCACGAAACATGAGATATCACTAAACATGATACATCACTAAACATGATATACCACTGAACATGATATATCACTAAACATGATATATCACTAAACATGAAATATCACCAAACATGATATATCACCAAACATGAAATATCATGAAACATGATATATCACTAAACATGATATATCACCAAACATGATATATCACCAAACATGATATATCACCAAACATGAAATATCACTGAACATGATATATCACTAAACATGATATATCACTAAACATGATATATCACTAAACATAATATATCACTAAACTGGATATATCACTACACATGATATATCACGAAACTGGATATATCACCACATATGATATATCACTAAACATGATATATCACTAAACATGATATATCACAAAACATGATATATCACTAAACATGATATATCACCAAACATGATACAGTCACGTGAAAAAGTAAGTACACTCCATGTAAAGTTTTGACTTTTTCAACATATTTCAACATACAGCTATTTGATCTTCATTTCAACAATATTGACAGATAAAGGTGATATAATATAACAAATATCATGAAACATTTACATTTTGTCATCCATTATATCATTTAAATAAACATAAATGGAAATTTCGCATGTGGAAAAAGTAAGTACACCCCTACATTTATCACTACTTCAAATACCTAAAATTAGAATCAGGTGCACCAGCTCAGGTGCAAATGATAAGAACATCGTTAGAGAGGATCTTGGAGGAACCTGTCTTATTTAAACCTCAGACATTTAGTTTGGTTTGCTCTTTGTTGTTGAAGTGTGTGGCGTCACCATGCCTAGATCAAAAGAGCTCTCTGAGGCCTTCAGAAAGAAGGTTATAGATGCCTACGAGTCTGGAAAGGGATTTAAAAAGATCTCCAAACAATTTGAAATCAATCATTCGACTGTCCGGAAGATCATCTACAAGTGGAGAAGATTCCAAACAACTGCCAACTTGTTCAGACCAGGCCGCCCCAGTAAGTTCAGCCCGAGAGCAGACCGCAAGATGCTGAAAGAGGTCCCGAAGAACCCCAGAATGTCATCACGGGACCTACAGGTAGCTCTTGCCACTGTTGATGTCAAAGTGCACAAGTCTACCATTAGAAAGAGGCTGCACAAATTTGATCTACATGGGAGGTGTGCCAGGAGGAAACCTTTGCTGTCCAGAAAGAACATCAGGGCAAGACTAAAGTTTGCCAATGAACACCGAGGCAAAGACCAGCACTTCTGGAACAATGTGCTCTGGACAGGTGAGTCAAAGGTAGAGCTATTTGGCCACAGTACCAGAAGACATGTTTGACGAAAACCAAAGACAGCATTTGACCACAAAAACCTGATACAAATTGTAAAACATGGCGGTGGAAATATTATGGTTTGGGGCAGCTTTGCTGCATCAGGGCCTGGGCAGCTCACCATCATATAATCCACTATGAATTCTTCATTGTACCAGAGGGTGCTTGAGGATAATGTGAGGCCATCTGTCAGAAAGTTGAAGCTCAACCGAAGGTGGACCTTGCAACATGACAATGACCCTAAACATACCAGTAAATCCACCAAGGAATGGCTGAAAAGAAATAAATGGAGGGTTCTGGAATGGCCAAGTCAAAGCCCGGATGTAAATCCCATCGAGATGTGGGGGAATTTGAAACGAGCTGTGCATGCAAGAAACCCCTCAAACATCACACAGCTGAAATAATTCTGCATGGAGGAGTGGGCAAAAATTTCTCCCAGTCGATGTCAGAGACTGGTAGAGAGTTATAAGAAACGCCTACTTGAGGTTGTTTCTGCCAAAGGGGGCAATACCACCTATTAGAGCCAAGGGTGTACTTACTTTTTCCACATGCGAAATTTGCATTTATGTTTATTTAAATTATACAATGGACTACAAAATGTAAATGTTTCATGATGTTTGTTATAGTATATCACCTTTATCTATCAATATTGTTGAAATGAAGATCAAATAGCTGTATGTTGAAATATGTTGAAAAAGTCAAAACTTTACATGGGGTGTACTTACTTTTTCACGTGACTGTACATCACTGAACAGGATATATCACCGAGTTTGATATTTCACTAACTAGTGCATAAACAGTTTGTTGTGATGCAAAAGCACTAACTACAAGATAAACAGTTCCTCATTCTGCAGAACCTCACACGAAAACATTCGATTTGTCAGGATTAATGTTCGACTCATCTCGGGAAGCCAAGCAAAATAGTCTAGTTCGGTTACAAGTTGAAGGGGAGACCTCCATGGAAGTGTGTGCAGACGCCTACAGAAGCTGAGGGTTATCCCAGTTCATAACATGGTAACCTTTGGGCTATGTGCTTTGAGTTGTCCAACTTTTGAATAAAAAAAAAAAAAGTTATTCTGGAGCAGTGTCTGTAAACTGCAGGGTTACTGCATCCCAGAGCATGGCGTCCTTTAGATGAGGGACATAAATCTGGCTGCCCATTATGGGTGTTAAATATGTCATTCAAATCATAATATAAATAAACTAGAAAGACACTCGGTAGAGCGCATACCTCCACCTGGTGTACAGTTTACGTTTTGTTTCCCACTGATACGCCGGATCTGGATTCGGACCTGAACCAAAATCTAATCGGCTTGTTCTCGTCACCTGACCAACTCGTCCACCAAGTTTAGTCAAAATCCGTCCACAACTTTTTGAGATATATTGTCCACAAACAGACAAACCAACAGACGGGTGAAAACATAACCTCCATCCACCTTCGGTGGCGGAGGTAACTAGTTAACTAAATAACATGATGTGAATGCCATTTTAGTTAACCGGGTAACAGGTGCTGCGACGCTGATTTCGTTAACCGAGTAACAATTATTGGGAATGCGATTTCAGTGAACCTGGTAATCGGTGTTTCCAATGCCGTTTTTCCAGGTAGCAGGTGTTGTGAATGCCGTTTTAGTTAACTAGGTAACAGCAGCTGCTTGTGCTGTGCATAAGGAAATGGTACAAATCACTTTGTGCATCCAAAGGTTTTGAGAACTTCCCTAAAATTTACTTTCAATTTCATGGCATTTTAATATCGGCGATAAACAAGAGAATAAGGCACAACTGACATAATGAGAAAACAAAACAACATTTTGCCATCCAAAATCATCGGACAGCATACATTCCTCATGCTTGGCGAGTGAAGCACCAAGGACGGCCGAGTTCTTCTTCGAGGAAAACTCACAAGGCCTGAAGCTGCTGGTTGCAGATTCTTCCGCGACGAGAACCTCGTACTCCTCGGCGGCATACCGGTCCCAGTCAGACTGCTCTACCACAACGTCACCTTCCACCTCCTACAAATAAACAAACGTAATATGTCGTTGCATGATGAAGACTTCATCATCTTCTTCTTATTATTTAACGGCCACTATTATCCCACCTTTCTTGTGGGGTCGGCCGGGGGAGCTTGGTACAGCTTGTACAGCTTGTACAGCAGTTCAAGCTCCCTTCTCTAAACAAATGCTTATGGGTGTTGACATCATCGGAGGCCAAAACTGAAAAAGGGTCAACATAAGGCTTGCGCCATCATGGCATCTTTGAAGGAGACTGAACATTTTCCCAAACAAATTGCACTCTGGTCTATTTTCTTATTAGTGACTGTGGCAATGAAGTATCCCGAGGACTCAAAATGGGAACACGTGTTTCGTGGAGTGGCACATTGTTCAAATTTGATTTCAGGGTTCGTGGGATGTGTTGAAATGGCAATTATTGCCTCAACAATGACGTAGAAAAATCTGAAATAAACTGGGGACAAACTACACAAGGAATGTTCGAGAATTCCAACTCCAACCGACCACAAATTGTTGCAGATGTTAGAGAGAGCGTCCAGGCTGCGATTCGGGCACAGAGAGGCCCTGCAACATATTAAAAGGCAACACAGCAATCGTCATTGAAGTGGTGCATGTTCCTTGACATTTGGAGGTAAACGTTGCGGGTAGATGTCCATTGAATGTCTCGCTGAGAATGTAAACTGAGCAAAACACTGTAAAGTAACAACACAACACGTTCAAGCATCCTTCAACCTACATCATCATGGACACAACCGATATATCCCTTGAGCAGTTACAGCTTGGTTTGGGCTCACGTTAGACCGCATGCCTGCTCACCTTCTGCATTGCAAAGGGGTCTTTCTGTTCATGTTCCAAGTACTTCTCAAGGTTGAAGAAAGTGTCAAAGAAGATGTACGCCATCTTGCAGCGTTTCAGGTCCAGAAGTGTGATCTTTCCTGCATGGAGAAAGAGATGGAGAGAGATGGAGAGAGATGGAGAGAGATGGAGAGAGATGGAGAGAGAGAGAGAGAGAGAG
>NC_136268.1:115442624-115462624 GCF_964187855.1 Myxine glutinosa | reverse complement strand
TCTTAAAGGGGAGGGGAGGGCGAGTGAAGGGGAGAGGGAGTGGGTGAGGGTGAGGGGGGGAAGGGGGGGGGGGAGGAAGGGTGGGGAGAGGGGGAAGGGGAGTAGTCAGAAGTGGAAGCTCTTTTACAGAGAATTTATATCTTAAAGGGGAGGGGGGGGGAAGGAGAGGTGGGAAGGGGAGGGGGGGAGGGAAGGGGGGATGGGGAGGGGGTAAGGAGGGGGAAAGGGTGGGGAGAGAGGGGAGGGGAGGGGGGAGGCAGGAGAGGAAGGGGAGTGGCTCACGTTTCTGAGTGAATGTGGCTCACGTTTCTGAGTTAAGTGTAATGGCGGTCAGGAAGAAGAAGAAGCCATACTACCAAATTCGTACACTTCTGGAATTGTTTGATTTATTTGTATTCAAATGTCTGGTAATTGTTTTGTATTTATTTCTGCGAATGTGTACTTGTATATAACTGTCATTCATTTAAAAAGGCTTCGGCACCATCGAACCTTTTTTTTCTTCTTTTTTTTTAACTCCAAAAAAACGAAAACAAAAATCCCTTTTTTTGGCCGAAAACACTCCCAGGCACTCACTGATGAACCTATGAAAGTTTGATAAAGATCTGTTTAGCCACCTCTGAATAAAACGCGGACACACACAGACAACTCGCGTTTATATATATATATATATATATATATATATATATATATATATATATATATATATATGAATGAATGATCGTTTTAAGGCCATTTTCCCCGCGAGAGCGGGGGTTAGCCTTGCGGGCCCCATGACAATCATGGTTCCCTGATTGAGGCAATGTTTTTATGGCCGGATGCCCTTCCTGACGCCAACCCTTGGTCACGCTCTTACGATGCGCAGGGATACGGTGTACCTATTCTAAATCAGGGTACACACCGTGATCATTCATCCCAGCAAGCTGGTACTCAATTTGCCGACCTCGGAAGGATGACAGGCTGAGTCAACCCCCCTGGCGTTAATTCAGCGATCGACCGGGATTCGAACCCAGGATCCTAGGATCCCAAGCCGGCACCCTGACCGCGAAGCCAACACCAGGATATATAGATATATATTTAAATCGGGATTTAAGTTTAATTCAAAAATTGATCCATACGTCTCTTCTCTTTCAAAGATTCAAACCGACAGAGATAGTTACAGTCACATGAAAAAGTAAGTACACCCCATGTAAAGTTTTGACTTTTTCAACATATTTCAACATACAGCTATTTGTTCTTCATTAAAACAATATTGATAGATAAAGGTGATATAATATAACAAATATCATGAAACATTTACATTTTGTAGTCCATTGTATAATTTAAATAAACATAAATGGAAATTTCGCATGTGGAAAAAGTAAGTACACCCCTACATTTATCACTACTTCAAATACCTGAAATTAGAATCAGGTGCACCAGCTCAGGTGCAAATGATTAGAACATCATTAGAGAGGATCTTGGAGGAACCTGTCTTATTTAAACCTCAGACATTTAGTTTGGTTTGCTTTGTTGTTGAAGTGTGTGGCATCACCATGTCTGGATCAAAAGAGCTCTCTGTGGTCTTCAGAAAGAAGGTTATAGATGCCTACGAGTCTGGGAAGGGATTTTAAAAGATCTCCAAACAATTTGAAATCAATCATTCGCCTGTCCGGAAGATCATCTACAAGTGGAGAAGATTCCAAACAACTGCCAACTTGTTCAGGCCAGGCCACCCCAGCAAGTTCAGCCCGAGAGCAGACCGCAAGATGCTGAAAGACGTCTCTAAGAACCCCAGAATGTCATCATGGGACCTACAGGTAGCTCTTGCCACTGTTGATGTCAAAGTGCATGAGTCTACCATTAGAAAGAGGCTGCACAAATTTGATCTACATGGGAGGTGTGCCAGGAGGAAACCTTTGCTGTCCAGAAAGAACATCAGGGCAAGACTAAAGTTTGCCAATGAACACCGAGGCAAAGACAAGCACTTCTGGAACAATGTGCTCTGGACAGAGGAGTCAAAGGTAGAGCTATTTGGCCACAGTACTCGAAGAGATGTTTGGCGAAAACCAAAGACAGCATTTGACCACAAGAGCCTGATACCAACTGTAAAGCATAGTGGTGGAAATATTATGGTTTGGGGCAGCTTTGCTGCATCAGGGCCTGGGCAGCTCACCATCATAGAATCCACTATGAATTCTTCATTGTACCAGAGGATGCTCGAGGATAATGTGAGGCCATCTGTCGGATAGTTGAAGCTCAACCGAAGGTGGACCTTGCAACATGACAATGACCCTAAACATACTAGTAAATCCACCAATGAATGGCTGAAAAGAAAGAAATGGAGGGTTCTGGAATGGTCAAGTCAAAGCCCGGATCTAAATCCCATCGAGATGTTGTGGGGGGATTTGAAACGAGCTGTGCATGCAAGAAACCCCTCAAACATCGCACAGCTGAAAGAATTCTGCAAGGAGGAGTGGGCAAAATTTCTCCCAGTCGATGTCAGAGACTGGTAGACAGTTATAAGAAACGCCTACTTGAGGTTGTTTCTGCCAAAGGGGGCAATACCACCTATGAGAGCAAAGGGTGTACTTACTTTTTCCACATGCGAAATTTGCATTTATGGTTATTCAATTTATACAATGGACTACAAAATGTAAATGTTTCATGATGTTTATTATATTATATTGTGGCGGACACGAAAGCCCACTGGCGTGGTGACATCATTCCACGCACCAAGTGGGCGGCGGCCACGCCCGAGGGGTAGGCGTGGCCTCAGGATATACACCGGGCGCGCAGCCCGGAGCGCGCCAGTGCTACAGTGACCTGTTTGGAATAAAGAACTATAAACTCACCGCGTTGTCCGCTTCCTCCTTGGTAGCAAGTCACGCGCGTAGTACCGCGTGCTTCATTGGTGACCTCCGACATTCGAGTCAGCCGTCGCTGACTCCCCGAAACCGCCGCAACAATGGCTACCAACGCGGTCTCCATCAAGCTCCCCGAATTCTGGGAATCACAACCCGAAGTTTGGTTCCTGCAGGCGGAAGCCCAGTTCCGACTTCGAGGCATCACGGTGGACGAGACCATGTACTGCCACGTGGTCTCCGCCCTCGGGCCCGGCACGGCCACCCGCGTCGTATCGGTCCTAAGGAATCCACCTGCCGACGGCAAGTACGAGGCGGTCAAGCGTCTCCTCCTTGCCACGTTCGGCCTTACGGTGGACGCACGGGCCGATCGCCTCTTGGACCTCCCAGAGATCGGGGACACGCGACCGTCGGTCCGTATGGACCATATGCTGGCGCGCGGTGCGGTCGTATATGCGGTGCATATGCGGTCGCGCGGGGGCTCCGGGTCCAGCTGCACCGAACCACGGCCTACCACCCCTAGGCCAACGGCCTGTGCGAGCGATTCCACCGCTCGTTGAAGGCCGCGCTCCGGGCCACCCTCCGCGACGGCGGCTGGGTCGACAGGCTCCCCTGGGTCCTGCTGGGCCTCCGGACGGCGCCCAAGGAGGACCTGCGCGCATCCGCGGCGGAGTTGGTCTTTGGACAACCGCTGCGGGTGCCGGGCGAGTTCCTCCCCGAATTCTGGGAATCACAACCCGAAGTTTGGTTCCTGCAGGTGGAAGGCCAGTTCCGACTTCGAGGCATCACGGTGGACGAGACCATGTACTGCCACGTGGTCTCCGCCCTCGGGCCCGGCACGGCCACCCGCGTCGTATCGGTCCTAAGGAATCCACCTGCCGACGGCAAGTACGAGGCGGTCAAGCGTCTCCTCCTCGCCACGTTCGGCCTAACGGTAGATGCACAGGCCGATCGCCTCTTGGACCTCCCCGAGATCGGGGACACGCGACCGTCGGTCCGTATGGACCATATGCTGGCACTCATGGGCGACGAAACCCCGAACGCTCTATTCCGGGCGTTGTTTCGACGCCAGCTGCCAGCACAAGTCCGCCTCGCTTTGGCTGGTTCCGCGATAACGGAACCCCGTGCGCTCGCTGCTGAGGCCGACAAATACTACGCGGCTTTGGACACGCAGGCGAGTCTTGGCGCGGTTGCCGCTCCCGAGGCTCCCGAAGCTTTCCCCGCCCCGATGCACCGCACCTCGTGTCCGCCGTCACGCCCCGCCCACCACCACCACCACCGCCGTGAAGAAAACCGCGACCTCCGACGCCGCAGCTGCCCGCCTGGTGTTTCTTCCACACCAAGTTCGGCCACAAGGCTCGGCAGTGTCACCCGCCGTGCTCATTTGGCAGGTCGGGAAAGGGGCGAGCCGGCGCTCGGTGGCAACGGTGAGCGTCGGCAATTCCAACAGCCTGCTGTACATAACGGACACCTTGTCCGGGCACCGTTACCTGTGCAATACGGGAGCGCAGGTGAGTGTCGTTCCTGCCGGTACGTCCGACAAGCACACCGCGGGCCGGGGCCCCGCGCTGCTTGCGGCCAATGGTACGTCTATACGCAAGTACGGAAAACGCTGTCTCTCCCTGCGGTTCGGAGGTCAGGTTTTCCGTTGGTCGTTCGTTTTGGCCGACGTGCCCATGGCACTGCTCGGCGCGGACTTCTTATGTGCGAATGGATTACTGGTAGATGTAAAGCGCAGAAGGCTTGTCAAGGCCGAGACGTTCAGCTCACTCGCGTGTGCGCTGCCCGGCTCGTTGAGCAGCTCACAGAGCGGCTCGCCGAGCGGCTTGCTGAGCGGTTCCGTTCCGGCCAGGTTCATCTGTACGCTTCCGGCAGCGGACGAATTCGCCCGCCTCCTCGCGGGTTTCCCGGCCCTCACGCGGCCGACCTTCTCGGCGGGGACCGTCAAGCACGGGGTGGAACACCACATCCCCACCGCCGGGCCACCGGTCTACGCCCGGGCACGCCGCCTCGAGCCAACGAAGCTCGCGGTAGCTAAAGTGGAGTTCGCTACGCTGGAGCGGCTCGGCATCGTGCGGCGCTCCGAGAGCGCGTGGGCGTCCCCGCTCCACATCGTGCCCAAGCCCGGCGGGGGATGGCGACCGTGCGGGGACTACCGGTGCCTAAACGACGCCACCACCCCCGACCGCTACCCCGTCCCCCACATTCAGGACCTTTCCGCCCGCTTGGCGAATATGTCCTTCTTTTCAAAGGTGGACCTCGTGCGCGGCTACCATCAGGTCCCTGTCAGACCGGAGGACATCCCGAAGACGGCTGTCATCACGCCATTCGGGCTTTTCGAATTTCTTCGGATGCCCTTCAGTTTGAAAAATGCGGCTCAGGCGTTCCAGCGCCTCATGGACAGCGTCTTGCGCGGCTTGGATTTTTTGTACGTCTACCTGGACGACATCCTCGTCGCCAGCGCGTCCCGCGAAGAGCACCTACACCATCTCCACACGCTCTTCGAACGTCTGGGCCAGCACGGCCTGATCGTGAACCCCGCCAACTGCCGGTTCGGTGTTGCTGAAATCGACTTTTTGGGGCACCGCGTCACCAGGCACGGGCCGTCCCCCTACCGGCCAAGGTGGAGGCGGTGAAGGGGTTTCCGCGCCCCCGCACGATCAAGGGGCTCCAGGAGTTCCTGGGCATGGTAAACTTTTACCATCGGTTCCTGCCCCGCATCGCCCAGCTCCTGCGCCCCTTACATGAGGCCCTTCGAGGGAAGCCGGGCAAAGGTGACGTTACCTGGACCGAGCAGATGGACACGGCGTTCTCGGGCGCGAAGCTCGCCTTGGCCAACGCCACCATGCTCGCGCACCCGGCGCTCGATGCACCGATCGCCCTCACCTCCGACGCCTCGGACTATGCGGTGGGCGCGGTGTACGAGCAATGGGTGCATGGAGCTTGGCAACCGCTGGCGTTCTTCAGCCGGCAGCTTCGCCCGCCCGAACGCCGTTACAGCACCTTCGACCGCGAGTTGCTTGGGCTTCACCTGGCGGTCAGGCACTTCCGCCATCTGCTCGAGGGCCGTGCATTCACGGCCTTCGTCGACCACAAGCCGCTGGTTTTCGCGATGGGCAAGGTCGCCGAGCCGTGGTCGGCCCGGCAACAGCGTCACCTCGCGGCCGTGTCCGAGTACACGACGGACATCCGGCACGTCGCGGGAAAGGACATCCCGGTGGCCGATTGCCTTTCCCGGGCCATCGCCCACGCAGTCCACCTTGGCATCGACTATGCCCGGATGGCAGCGGACCAGGCCGTCGACCCCGGGGTCCAGGCCCTGCGGACCGCCGTCACGGGCCTCCGCGTCACCGAGGTGCCCTTCGACGGCGCGGGCACGGCCCTCGTTTGCGACGTCTCCCTCGGGCGGCCTCGCCCCATCGTGCACGCAGGCTGGCAGCGCCAGGTTTTTGACGCCATCCACGACCTGTCCCACCCGGGCACGAGGGCCTCCCAGCGGTTGGTCGCCGACAAGTTTGTCTGGCATGGCCTCCGGAAGGCCGTCCGCGGCTGGGCCAGGACGTGCCTCGCATGCCAGTGCGCAAAGGTGCACCGACACACCCAGGCCCCCTTGGCCCCGTTTACGGTGCCGGAACGTCGGTTCGACCACGTTCACGTGGACCTGGTGGGACCTCTGCCCCCCTCGCGGGGTTTCACCCATGTCCTCACCATGGTGGACCGCACCACCCGGTGGCCAGAGGCCGTGCCTTTGGCGGCGACGACGGCGGCAGACGTCGCGCAGGCGTTCATCGCCACCTGTGTCGCCTGGTTCGGCGCCCCCTCGGACATCTCGTCCGACCGCGGCCCCCAGTTCACCTCGGAGCTCTGGGCCGCGGGGGCTCGGGGGCTCGGGGTCCAGCTGCACCGAACCACGGCCTACCACCCCCAGGCCAACGGCCTGTGCGAGCGATTCCACCGCTCGTTGAAGGCCGCGCTCCGGGCCACCCTCTGCGACGGTGGCTGGGTCGACAGGCTCCCCTGGGTCCTGCTGGGCCTCCGGACGGCGCCCAAGGAGGACCTGCGCGCATCCGCGGCGGAGTTGGTCTTTGGACAACCGCTGCGGGTGCCGGGCGAGTTCCTCCCCGACCCCACGGCACCTTGGTCCGCGGCGCAGGAGCGTTCTGCGCTGCAGGAGACCGCCCAGAGGTTCGCCCCGGTGCCGACGGCGCACCACGGGCACCCTCCTACACACGTCGCCCCAGAGCTTCGCACCGCGGAGTACGTCTTCGTCCCATAAAACACGTAATAAAAACACCTCACAGCCATAAAACACATAATAAAAACACCTAACAGCCATAAAACACGTAATAAAAACACCTCACCACCACGAAATTAAAAACACTTCAGAACCACGGAAACAAAAGTTTGAGGGAGTCTTTAAGTGTCAACACAGACACTGCCCAGATGTGTCGATATCTATCTATAATTCCAGTAATCTCTGTGTGTTTGTTTGTCTGTGACCGCTGTTTCTCGACAACCACGGGTCCGATATACTTTAAACTTGCCAGGTATATTGCTGGGGACCCGAGGATGTGCCTTTTCAAGGTTTCATATTAATCGGACAATTACTTACCGAGCTATGTCCAAAAAACGATTCAACCAATCAGAGAGCAGCGAGCTATCGCGTGTGCCGAACGTGGCGAACACACTCTGCCTCGGATGGCACATTTGAGAGCGTATTCATTTATTTCACGTTTGCAAACTATGTTGGCGCTATGTTGGCGTTAAACTATGTTTTAAAACTAATTTGCGATTCTTTCGCTTTCCTGCGCTTTGTGCACGCTATGGCGATTTCTTTACCAAACTCTGCAAGCTGTTCGCTTTGGACCAAACCATTTCATGTAAATAGAGGGGGGGGGATTGTCACCGTACTCGCAAGCCGTTCGCTTTGGACCAAACCATTTCATGTAAATAGAGGGGGGGGATTGTCACCGTACTCGCAAGCCGTTCGCTTTGGACCAAACCATTTCATGTAAATAGAGGGGGGGGGATATAATTTTAGATATAGATATAGTACAGGCATGCCCTAGTATAGATAAATGACTGTACCCGAGTTGCCGTTTTGTCATGGTTTAAACCAATCATAATTCAAACAATTATTTTGCACAAATGTATTTGTAATATACGTGATATCACATTTTATAAACAATTGAAGTTGAAAAAAAAAAAATTTCCAAAACAAATTCCCCCAAAAAATAATTTAAAAATTGGAAATTTTTTCAAAACAAATAACCTTAGGACGTACCGACGGGAGAGATATGTGCATACCAGAAGTTTGGTACGATTTCACAAAAGTTTGAGAAAGTAGTTCAGTGACAAGACAACACAACACAAGACAACACAACACAGGACAGGACAGACGCTGCACAGATATATATATATAGATAGATAACATGAAATATATATAACAAGGGATATATGACATGATATATGACATAAAAGTGATTTTTTTTTTTTTTTTTTTGGATACAAGATCGAGGCTCGTATAAGACACCTCACAGCCATAAAACACATAATAAAAACACCTAACAGCCATAAAACACGTAATAAAAACACCTCACCACCACGAAATTAAAAACACTTCAGAACCACGGAAACAAAAGTTTGAGGGAGTCTTTAAGTGTCAACACAGACACTGCCCAGATGTGTCGATATATAGATAAATGACTGTACCCGAGTTGCCGTTTTGTCATGGTTTAAACCAATCATAATTCAAACAATTATTTTGCACAAATGTATTTGTAATATACGTGATATCACATTTTATAAACAATTGAAGTTGAAAAAAAAAAAATTTCCAAAACAAATTCCCCCAAAAAATAATTTAAAAATTGGAAATTTTTTCAAAACAAATAACCTTAGGACATACCGACGGGAGAGATATGTGCATACCAGAAGTTTGGTACGATTTCACAAAAGTTTGAGAAAGTAGTTCAGTGACAAGACAACACAACACAAGACAACACAACACAGGACAGACGCTGCACAGATATATATATATAGATAGATAACATGAAATATATATAACAAGGGATATATGACATGATATATGACATAAAAGTGATTTTTTTTTTTTTTTTTTTGGTATACAAGATCGAGGCTCGTATAAGAGCTAGCTAGCTAGCGAGCTAGCATCAATCACACAAAAAAAAAAAAAAAAAAAAATAACGGGCACAAAACACATGGACCAGGAAAGAAATCCGTATTTCAAAATAGTGGATCTGGGGGGAATTAACGGGGGTAGAAAAGATCATGGTTTTGGATGGGGGAAGATAAGAGATGGTGGTGAACAGCTGTTTTAAAGACTTGGAGGTAGGAGTGGGATTTAAGAGAGTGAGGAAGTTTGTTCCAGAGGCGGGAGTAAAAAGGAAGGAATGAAAGAGTGAAGGTGAGCAGAGAGTCTTGATTTTGGCAGTTTCACCAGAAGAGGGTTACTGGCAGATCTTGTGCGACCTGCAGGAATATTTGGGGGATAGAGCCCAGATAGAGCTGGGGGAGCAAGGCTGGTGAGGAGTCGGTAGAAGACAGAAAGACCACCTACCTGCCTGCGGTGAGTAAGTGAAAGGCTCTCGGAGTTAGCTTCACCGCAGGAGATTCCAATGATTCTGAAAGCTTTGGTTTCAACAGCGTGAAGCCGAGCTAGGTGTGAGGCAGGAGCACCAGACCAGAGGGGAGAGCAGTATTCCATAGAGCTGCGGATGAAAGCCTTGTATGTGGTAAGGAGCTCAGGTGTGCCAAGGAAGGACTGCGCACGACGGAGGATGCCCAGTCAGCGACTGGCTTTGGAGGCCAGCTTGGAAATGTGGTTTTCCCAGGAAAGATCATGGCAGATCATGAGACCCAAAAGCTTGAGTGACAGAACTTCTTGGAGAGGATTATTCAGGAAGTGGATGGGAGGGTTGTCCATTCGGTCTTTTCGGAGAGACATTGTAAGAGTGTGAGATTTGTCAGGATTGAAAGACATGTTCCACTTGTTTGACCAGTCTGTGATTTTGTCCAGGTCCGCAGAGAGTGAGGAGGCTGCAGACTGCCAATCTGAGGGATGAGGAATGGAGCGGCAGAGAGTGGAGTCATCAGCAAAGAGAATTTTTTGGGGGGGAAATTAAAAAAAAAGAAAAAGAAATTGGTCTTGATCGTCAAATCTTTTCAATAATATCATTTAATTGGAGATCAGAACCCTCCTCACATAGTAGTGGCTGTTATTACTAGCTTGGATGGTTCACGTACATTGATCCAACTACATCGATGCACAGAATGTGGAGGAGGTAACGGAGATGGCACTTTGGTGAATGCTGGCTAGCTGATATTTAGCCCATTCCCCTTCAGTGGGAGACAGGGATTTGCGTGCGTGTGGTGTGTGTAGCGGGAGACAGGGATTTGCGTGCATGTGGTGTGTATGTGCGTGTGTATGTCTGCCCACCTGTCCAGGCCATAACTATTTTACCATTTCAGTTTTTGTCATCAATTTTTCTTTTTTTCATGATAGACACATCAAAATTTTTCATGATAGATAACATGAAAAGCATTATATAACATGGACGAGTTGTGACTAAACTTGGTGGAGGAGTTGGTTCGGTGACGATAACAAGCCGATTCGATTTTGGTTCAGGTCCGAATCCAGATCCAGTCTATCAGTGGGATACAAAACAAACTGTTCAACCTGGCGGAGGTATGCACTCTACTGAGTGCTGTTCTAATTTGCCATGTTCCCATTCATGTTTTAAGCTGAGAAATAAAAGAAAAACCTCCAAGCTTGTTGTCATTGCCAGATTGTCGTACAAATTTTTTGGAAGCAGTGTTACCGATTTGAGTTAAACAGACAGTGAAACTGGTTTGGTGCTTTCTGATTGGTCAAAAGGCAACCAATCACAATGTATCACATTAAAACAGTTATTTTTTTCTCGTTTTAACTAACAGGCAGTCGTGTGTATGAGGAAGAGTTAAGCAAAAGGGGGAGTCAGGAAACCAAATAGGACTAAGTGAGAGATTACGTGCAGCGATAAGCACACACCTTCTTGCTTTGGCTTGACGAGATCAAGCATTTGGCAGAGGCAGTCGGAGAAAGGAAGCGGTTCGATCCCAAGTTGCTCCATGCGACGGCACTGCTCATCGTAAAAGGACTCCAGCTCGAACATGGAGAGCACTCCATCTCCGTCGAGATCCAGGCAGCGGAACCAGTACTCAATGCTGTGGCAGAATACGAGCAGGATTAGAGCTCCTTTTCACGTCGGGTCAAAATGGTCGTGAACCAGGACTTTCATGCAGCATTACACAGAGGTTGTCCGATTTCCAAACTCCAAAATGCTAATTCCACAGCAACGTTGTTGTGCTGCGCTCCACTACCTCGTTGGGCTTTTCTTATCTTCTTCCGAGATGAGGAACCACACAAAATCGGCGTAACTCATCTTCTTTTCTCTTTGCACTGCATTCCCCCTGACACGCACAAAAAAACACACACACGACAAACTTTCTACACAGACCGACTATAAAACAGACAATTACTTGACCATTAAACCCTCGGTGCGATTACCCATTGACCTACAGCTCATACCTGGTAACTGCTCCCGAAAATATCCTCCCAATAATCCGACTGGAAATAGCTGCAGGGAAGTCGGAGGTGTCGGTGAGTGGAAGAAGGAAACAGGAATGGTGAAAGGAACAAGCAAGGCAATGTTAAGAATTTCAACGAAGGAGTAAAAGAAAATGGTAAAAGGAGGGTCACACAACGCATCTCAACGGTCGCCATACCATGGTCATTATGCCTTGCGAGATCCTTTTCATCGATGTAGAGGTCATGGTCAGTGTCAAGCTCCCAGAATTTACAGTAGATAACGTAGAAGTGTTCGTAGGAAAAGTAGTCGGTCACTTGATTGATGTCTTCTTCCTCTTCGAGGAGGGCAAGAGTCTGCAGAGGACACAGTGCTCACCATGTCTACGCAAACACAGGTTTACGACGATCCACATCATACTCATGCATACTCATCAATTTCACTGCTATTTAAATATCACTGCTCTGTGCTCACATGAGCATTTGATTTACATACAACAACAACAACAACAACAACAACAACATGCATTTTAAGGCCATTTTCCCTGCCAGAGCGGGGGTTAGCCTTGCGGTCCCCATGAGCATTTGTTTTACGTGAGAAACACTATTCACATCTTCAATTGTGATCTTATTTTGTCGTTTGATAGTTTAACACAAATGAGTTTGCTATACTCACATTTTAATGTATTTATTAGAGAGACAACGTGACAAGACAACGCAGAGGCAGTGGACTCATTGTCGAGCTATCCAGACTGGGTTTGATTCCCGACCTGACTATATGAGCAAACCGTCACCCTGGTGCTTCCGGGGATTGGTGTTGCATCATTGCGTGCAGGCCTTCAGAGGGGCGTTAGGCCAGGTGTCCCCAGCCAGCATTCGCTGGTGTTCATTAAACATCCCATGGTCTTGTTCCACACAAGCTGGCTACAATGTTTCCCGGCACCCTGATCAAATTCCAAATTCCCACCCCAATGTAAAGGGGGCACTGCATCAGCGACACAGCCAAGCCTCAGTGATGATGTGACTTAGTAATCAATTCCCACCTGGGTTAAAGACGACATTTGTCTCCTCATGTGAAAGATGACAAGGGCTGATTCGGAGCAAGGAGTAGGACAGAGACATTCATAGACATCATTGTACTTTATGCATGGATGTTGTTTCGTATGCAGCCTGTGGCTGCTGGTTGCATCATTTTTCTGGAAGCGCATTTGTACCACTGATGCAGTGCCTCAATTACCAGTGAGCTGGTACCCAATTTGCTGACCTCGGGAGGATGACAGGCTGAGTCACCCCCCTTGCGTTAATTCAGCGATCGACCGGGATTCGAACTCAGGATCCTAGGATCCCAAGCCGGCACCCCAACGGCTAAGCCAACACCAGGCTTATGCATGGATTAACTATACCTATAAAAGGCAAAAAATAAAACTGTCTGTATGTGCTCTATGCACGGCCACATCTTTTAAGTTACAAACTCCAAACTCGGGGTACAAATACAACTTTATGTGGGGGGTAACATAGGCTATGTGGCCGCAGCCTCACACAGGGACGTAGGGGGCCGGACGGAGGGGGCGAAAATTCTCTATGTAAATGTGTACCGTGTAGCGCCACCCGGTGATGGCAGAGGGTATTACAATTTCCTTTTTATCTGGGCAATGCTGAGGGGGAAAGCACTCTTCACATGTGTAAATTTGTCGTCGTTTCCTCCCCTTCCCTCCACCTCCTCCTTCCCCCCTCTCCTTACCCTCTCCTCTCCCTTCCCTCACTCATCCCACTCCCTTCATCCTCCCCACTTCTACTCTCCCCCCCCCCCCTCCCCTCTGCCCCTGCCCCCTCCACCCCTAACCTCTCCCCCTAGGCAAAGCCGGGTACTTCAGCTAATATTTTATAAGGGTATGGTGAACGCAGGATTTGAACCCAGGGTCCATACATCACGAGCAAGGGGTTCGGGTGGGAACACCAACAGGCCGACCTTTTCTCGGCTCACACAAAAGGCAGTCTTTGTACGAGAGACAACAGTGAAAGCTGTCTCATATCATACGAGACAAATATTTACAACTGCCTGGAAAATCTCAACATTTTGCATATGTCTGCTAAGTGTTTTGTTTTTCAACTTCAAAAACAGAAGTCACAGAAGAGAAAAAGAAAGATGCTTTGAAATGTACAAGTTAGACAGGAAAGTATTCAAGAATACCTGCAGGAAGTTATTTCTCCTGAGCTCCGTAAGAGTTATTTTGCCAGACCAGGACCTGTTTACAACGTAAAATATTCTCTGGATCACCTGTCAAGACAACATGAGATAGCCATGTAAGAGTTGTACGCTTGGAAAGCAGGGTAGGGGGTGGGGAGGGGGGGGTGTGGAGGGGGGGGTGGCGAGGGGGGGGGCAGGGGGGTGGGAGTTGGGGGAAGGAGGAGGTGGTGTGGCAGACTACGTGCTACCCTTTGCTTTTTACGACAAACAAAACAGCTGTTGCCTTCAAACTAGGATTACAAGAAGGCTAATAACAAATCCTATCATCAGCTGCCGCTCGAGTAGAAAAGACAACACGATTCTCACTTTACTTTATGCACAAAATCATCGGTGTATGTGTCTTTAATACCTTCTAACAACATGAATGTCAAAACAAGTACGACTTACAAAATAAGGGAAAAAAAAATCAAGAAAAAATAAAAGAGCTTGCACTGCAAATTGAAATACTTTACAGGTAATCTGATTATGTTTCCATCGTCTCGGGGTAGTATAACGTTATTGTCGGAATGTGTGCCGACGACGCACGAAGGTTCCGGGGCTTAAGCCCCACACCACACCCGAGCCCTGACCATCCAGTTGTGCAACAAGTCAAATAATCCATTTCCACAGAACTTCAAGCTGCATTTCCTGTGTGGTATCACTTGTGAAAAGAGAAGGGCAGTGTGTGCTGGTACTCTCAAAAATTCCACATTCCAGTCTCCTGATCCTCTGCTGGAAATGCAAGGGCAAACTATCCAAATGGGATAACTATAGAAGCACTTCCTTTACTTGGACGGACGGTATCGGATCAGGTTATTAATACAACAATAAAAATACTTTGAAGTTGAGAGTATTCGTATGGGGGGGGGGGGGGGGGGTCTCCCAAGGGGACCAAAGGTGGAACTCCAGCAGCTTGCACGACATGTGTATTGATGATAGTTTGCTGCAAAATATCCAAATAGTATATGCAATTAATTTTAATTAATTAATTAATTTTGCTTTGTGTATCAAGGACAAGAAAATCAGCACATTTACTGATAGATTTATAGTTCAAGGTTGTACATTTACTCGTTCAGACAGCTTCATTAACTCAGATTATTCAGTGTGCAGGATTTCTCCAGCATCCTGAGGTAATCTGCCAGCTACATGCTAAGGGTACAGTTGGAACTGTGAACATGAGCTTACTTTATGAGGAATTTCAATGGAGGAGGCCATTTGGCCCATCAACCCTGTGAAATTTTTGTTCATCTGTGCTCTATCCTTTTTAAATGGTGAGCGTCAAGCACAGACGTAGCAAATACGGTATAACCCAGCCAGTGTTCGACCTGTCGACATCCCAGAGACAGAGGACGCTCTAAGTCTACCCCTTATGCCACCGACTCTGTTAAATGCGATTGGACACTGCGTACAAGTCGTACATTTGTTGCATTGGGTGTAATAACCACAAATTACGTAGGCAAAAAAATAATAACAAGAAGACGTCATGCGGAGCACGATACTTGCAAAATCCGCCCCCACCCCCAAGAAAAAAAAATCCATTGATAGAGCAAATTGTCCATTTCATCAACATTAAAATTGACAATCTTGATCAAAGCTCGGGTCAATGGGAAGAAAAGTGACGATTTTTCAGATGAAAATTGATGATTTTGGAAGTTTGACCTCGAGTCTCACCAGTCTCACCTCACTCACCAGTCTCACCTCAACATACAGCTATTTGATCTTTGACCTTTTGACCTCAAAAATAGTTAGTTTTAAAATTTTGTGACACAATGTGCAAATGCTGTTCAATTTCCAAGTCAATCAGATGAAAATTTATGGCTTTTCAGATGAAAATTGGCGATTTTGGAAGCTTGACCTTGAGTTAACCTTTGACCTTTTGACCTAAAAATAGTATGTTTCCCAATTTAGTGACTCAATATGCAAATGCTTTTCAATTTCCAAGTCAATCGGATGAAAATTGATGGTTTTTCAAATGAAAATTGATGATTTTGGAAGTGTGACCTTCGGTTGACCTTTGACCTGTTGACCTCCAAAATAGTTGGTTTCCCAATTCATTGAGACAATATGCAAATGCTGTTCAATTTTCAAGTCATTCAGATGAAAATTGACGGTTTTTGAGATGAAAACTGATGATTTTGGAAGTTTGACCTTGAGTTGACCTTTGACCGTTATATCTCAAAAATAGTATGTTTCCCAATTTATTGACTCGATATGCAAATGCTGTTCAATTTTCAAGTCAATCGGATTTAAAATGGCGATTTTAGAAATGTGACCTTCAGATGACCTTTGACCTCAAAATCAATAGGCTTCTCAATTGGGACGACCTATACAATTTGATGAAGTTTCGTGACGATCAGTTTAGAATTGTGACCTGTATAGTCAGGTTCACTATGTGAATAAATTATATTTCGTTCAAAATCATGGTAGATTAGCAAACCTATACATTTTTGGAAAGGTTATAGCATAAGGAAACTAAAAATCAATGTTTACATTTGGAGAGATACCTGTATGGCGGCCATTTTGGATTTTCAAAATGGCCACTGTAAAATACATATTTTGTTCTATTTCTGCCTCTAATTACCCTAAAAACTTTTAAAAATATACTAAACCTATATTTTCAGGGACAAGGAATCCAATGAAAGTATCAAATTAGTGCTATGGGGAATGGTAAGACACGAATCAAAGGTTTTGAATTGCAAAATACTGTCTTTATATTCGTGATAAGTTGCATAATCAAATACATGTTATCATTTTGTACAGGCAGTTAATAACATCAAAATGTGTCACAATAATTCATATCACCAAACATACACAGGCAGTCAGCAAAATCATATATACACATGCAGTCAGTATAACTTCACATCTACACAGGCAGTCAATGACAAAATATACACAGGCAGTCAATGACAAAATATACACAGGCAGTCAATGGCATCAAACATACACGATTACAGAATATGCCATTTAGAGTTCGTCATCACTGTCCTGTGTGTCGTATCCGACAATATAGTCCGCATCGTTTTCACAGTCCGTTCCACACAAGCAAAGGTCGGTCAAATTGATTGGCAAATCGAATTGGTCGAATGGTCGATCGAATCGAATTCGATGAATCGAATCGAATCGATCGAATTGGTCGAATGGTCGATCGAAGCGATTGGTCGAATGGTCGAATTGGTCGAATCGGCAAATGTAAACATTGATTTTCAGATTTTCCATGTAATAACGTTTCCAAAAATGTATAGGTTTGCTAATCTACCATGATTTTGAACGAAAAAACATAGTGAACCTGACCTGTAGGCCGGTGACAAACAGACAAACAAACAAACAGACAGAACCACAAACGCAACCGACCAATATATTTGAAAAATCTTCGATTTTGCAAGTAATAATAACGCCGCATGCCCACAACCCGCCATGGTAAACATTCGCTGGGCGGGTATCCAACCTTCGATATTTTTATGTGGTTGCCAGATATAGATAGCATCTCACGTCACTGGACTGGCTTTAGCGAGCTCACTGACAACACAGAAATAACTCAACACTAAAGCTGGTTAGCATTTCCGTAAAGCTTCTCTGGTAGGCAGAACTACAAAAAATACAAAATAGCATTTCCCTTCTTTGAGCGCCTAATGACCACAAACCCACCGGCCAAGCTGCATCACTTCTTCATCGACGGCCTTAAAGAAGTGGCGCCATTAAAGTAACCAAGAAAAGCACGACCTCTGCCAAGTTATATCACGGCCTTTTGAGAAACCCAATAAATAAGTAGAAAAGTCTCGAGCATTAAGGCTGACTTGCTTTGAGCAATGGACAACAGAACAACTTGGATTAAGAATGGTTCCACTCCTGCATTGTTCGCTGAACTTTCAAACCCCAGCAATGCAAAGAGAAACGAGTAAGTTCTGCCAGTAAAGTTTACGCGTCGGCTTGTTTCGCTTTTATATTCACCATTTTTGCTGAGCAACTAGATTTTGGAAAAACATGAGTAGAGGATGTCGTTTCATTTCAACAAAGAAGTTCAAAATAAAATCAGACCAAGCCACATTATAAAAGACAAATGCAAAAAAAGGGCATTTAGAAATCAGCCTTAGATATTGCATAAAAAACGTCATTGAATATAATCATTAACCAGTCATCTCGCATTTTACAGGATCATCCATTTAATACCTTTCCAGGATACCATTTCTCCTGTATTCTCCATATTTTGGCTGCAATGCCAAATGCAATGTTGCAGCTGAACTGTACATACACACTGTGACCTTAGCATGCTCTAGAAGCCATCTCAGGCATATTTAAATCCTTAGAAACCCGAAAAGCTTAAGAGGGATTCACCCCATGACCTACACATGGAGTGCTGCCCCTTCACCTCACAATGGGGCCTTGGCAACCCCTTGACCCCTGCTTGAGTGTCCCTTTTTCTCTTTTTATGAGAGCTGGTCACACTGATACTTGTTACATACATAATATATATATATATATATATATATATATATATATATATATATATATATACAGTCACGTGAAAAAGTAAGTACACCCCATGTAAAGTTTTGACTTTTTCAACATATTTCAACATACAGCTATTTGATCTTCATTTCAACAATATTGATAGGTAAAGGTGATATAATATAACAAATATCATGAAACATTTACATTTTGTCGTCCATTGTATAATTTAAATAAACATAAATGCAAATTTCGCATGTGGAAAAAGTAAGTACACCCCTACATTTATCACTACTTCAAATACCTAAAATTAGAATCAGGTGCACCAGCTCAGGTGCAAATGATTAGAACATCGTTAGAGAGGATTTTGGAGGAACCTGTCTTATTTAAACCTCAGACATTTCGTTTGGTTTGCTCTTTGTTGTTGAAGTGTGTGGCGTCACCATGCCTAGATCAAAAGAGCTCTCTGAGGCCTTCAGAAAGAAGGTTATAGATGCCTACGAGTCTGGGAAGGGATTTAAAAAGATCTCCAAACAATTTGAAATCAATCATTCGACTGTCCGCAAGATCATCTACTCATGGAGAAAATTCCAAACAACTGCCAACTTGTTCAGGCCAGGCCACCCCAGCAAGTTCAGCCCGAGAGCAGACCGCAAGATGCTGAAATAAGTCTATAAGAACCCCAGAACGTCATCACGGGACCTACAGGTAGCTCTTGCCACTGTTGATGTCAAAGTGCACGAGTCTACCATTAGAAAGAGGCTGTACAAATTTGATCTTCATGGGAGGTGCACCAGGAGGAAACCTTTGCTGTCCAGAAAGAACATCAGGGCAATACTAAAGTTTGCCAATGAACACCTAGGCAAAGCCCATCACTTCTGGAACAATGTGCTCTGGACAGATGAGTCAAAGGTAGAGCTATTTGGCCACAGTACCAGAAGACATGTTTGGCGAAAACCAAAGACAGCATTTGACCACAAGAACCTGATACCAACTGTAAAGTATGGTGGTGGAAATATTATGGTTTGGGGCAGCTTTGCTGCATCAGGGCCTGGGCAGCTCACCATCATAGAATCCACTATGAATTCTTCATTGTACCAGAGGGTGCTTGAGGATAATGTGAGGCCATCTGTCGGAAAGTTGAAGCTCAACCGAGGGTGGACCTTGCAACATGAAAATGACCCTAAACATACCAGTAAATCCACCAAGGAATGGCTGAAAAGAAAGAAATGGAGGGTTCTGGAATGGCCAAGTCAAACCCCGGATCTAAATCCCATCGAGATGTTGTGGGGGGGATTTGAAACGAGCTGTGCATGCAAGAAACCCTCAAACATCGCACACCTGAAATAATTCTGGATGGAGGAGTGGGCAAAAATTTCTCCCAGTGGATGTCAGAGACTGGTAGACAGTTATAAGAAATGCCTACTTGAGGTTGTTTCTGCCAAAGGGGGCAATACCACCTATTCGAGCCAAAGGTGTATTTACTTTTTCCACATGCGAAATTTGCATTTATGTTTATGTAAATTATACAATGGACGACAAAATGTAAATGTTTCATGATATTTGTTATATTATATCACCTTTATCTCTCAATATTGTTGAAATGGAGATCAAATAGCTGTATGTTGAAATATGTTGAAAAAGTCAAAACATTACATGGGGTGTACTTAGTTTTTCACACGACTATATATATATATATATATATATATATATATATATATATATATATATATATATATATATATAAGCATTCCTCAAGGACGCTCCAGAGTTTCACTCGCGGTACATAACTACGGTGAGTTATACATATGGCACAGCCTGAAAACACGCAAAGCCAGCCAGCTGTCTATGCCTCTCAGCTCCACTTAGGGATCTGCACCATGAGTTTGCATCCTGAGAA